>NC_090439.1:334649254-334899254 GCF_031143425.1 Pleurodeles waltl
GTGGCACAAAATGTACGATGTTAGCTGGGCATAGATGGGTTCCACATTGACCTGTGTGTATGTCTGCAAGGTGTATTCAGCTATACCTAGGAGATATCCGTCTCCAAACTCCCCACGTTCTAGGCGTTGGTGTATCCCACTGTGCCTGAAAATGTAAGAGTCATGTGTACTCCCTGGAAATTTGGCAACCATGTCAGTGATAACATAATGGGTGTCACATACCACATGTTGAGTGAGTGGGTACACTTCCTATTGCGGAACAGATATTCCAGATTTGCAGGAGGGCATATTTGTATATGTGTCCCGTCTACACACCCTATGACATGGGGGAAGTTGGCAATCCTGTAGAATTCCAACTTGGTGCTGTTGATTTCTGCCTCATTCCTGTGTAGGGATATGTATCTGGACATGTGTGTGAGTAAGGCATCTAGGAATGCCCTGAAGAACCGTGAGAGTGAACTTTGGGATACCCCACCTGCCACGGCAATGACCCCCTGATTGCTACCCGAGGCCAAGAGGTGCAGTGAGCAAAGCACTTGCACATGCATAGGGATGGCGCAGCCGCGCACAGTCTGGCGTTGTAGCTGTGGTTTGAGTAATTCTATTAAATCTAGTATAGCTGCACTGCTGAGTCTATATTTATCATAAATCTCCCCCTCAGTTTGTTGGAAAAGTGTCTGTCTGGTTCTGTATATCTTCTCCTGTCTCTGGCTCCTCCTCCTCTCCTCCTCATTCCTATCACATATATCTCCGCCATCTTGAGTAACCCAGATGCCTTCTAGGTCTCCTTTTATACTTTGGTAATGGTTACCACCTGCTCTGAGTTAGTGGTAAATTGGAAGTGCAAAATGGGCTTTTTGCGACTAGTTGGAATTTGCGAGTGGCTATTGCATTTGGGTTGCGACTCGCAAATTGCGACTTCCTATTAGCGGGTCGCAAAATGGGGTCGCTATTTTTGCGAGTCGGTAATGGCTCGCGTCGCATTTTGCGAGTCGGAAATGGGATTTTTGCATCCCATTTCCGATTTTGTGGGGTCACAAATTGAGAATCGGGTCATTTGCGACTCGCAAAAGTTTCCTACATCTGGCCCTAAGTGACAATATGATAGCGTTATATTTATGTTTCATTCTCCTTGTCATAATTTTAATCCTGTCATGCTTCATCGTCCTAGTTATTGCAATACTTGCTGTATTACCTAAGATGCAGTTACTACAATAAAACCTTATTGAACTATACTCTGCCTCTGATTGTCCTTGCATACGTGAGACTAATATAAGTGAGAGAAACGGATGAGATCTGAGTGACCACGATTTCCCTGAGGAGTCAATTGTGTCATGTGCTCGGTTGCCCAATCATCCCGGCTCTTGGGTGGAGATGAGGCACTGCTAGTTAGCCAGAACAAAACCCGGATTAGGCCAACAGGTGTCACCTGTAGTGGGGTTTCTGCATACTGCAAGCAGAAAGATCTAACATTAGGCCTCGGGGATTGGCCGCTTTCTCCTCTTGGTGTCACGGTGTATCCAACAATATTGGTGGCAAAGTCTTTTGTGATGATGACATAGGCCCTCATTTTGACTTTGGCGGTCCTCCATGAAGACTGCCGTAGCCGGGGTCGCTGGGAGACCGCCACCCACCATATTATATGTACTGCCAGATTTCCGCCACACTTTGGGTGGAAATTCGGCAGTAGTCGTGGCGACGGGTGGAGGCGCTCTGGCAGTTCCACCATCTGCACTCCCCCGCCAGTAGGACACCGCCTGCCATATTATGGGCCATAATATGGCCCGGCGGTGTCCTGCTAGCGGGGCGCTAGCATTGGTGGAAGCGCCCCTTCCCATTCCTTGCTGGATGACCTTTTCCCTGGAACAGGTAAGGTGATAATTTGACAGGGGAGGGGTGTGGGAGGGCTGTGGGTATTATGTGTGCATGTGTGAGTGTGTGGTATCTGTGTGTGAATCATTGTGTATATGCATGTCTGAATGTGAGTGTGTATGCGCGTGAGAATGCGTGTCTGAATATGAGTGTGTATGCATGTGAGAATGCGCGTTTGCATGTAGTTGTGAATGCATGCATGGATGTAGTTGTGAATGCGTGCATGGATGTGTGTAAGTGGATGCGTGTATGTAAGTGTAGGTGAATGGGCATGGTGTGTGTGGGTGTCTGTGTGCATGTATGTGGGGGAGGGTGCTATGTCAGAAGGGGGAATGGGGTAGGTGTTGGGGAAGGGGCGCATTGTCTGTAGGGGGTGTTGTGGCTGAAGAGGAGGTGGGGTGGGGTGGTTTATTGCGTGGTGAGGGTGGTGTGTGGGGATTGTGCTTGCTTGGGGGTGGGGGAGTCATCTTGTTGAAGCCAACTCAGATGTAAATCAGATCCCCACAATTCAGCATACAAACCAAAGACCAGCCCGCTCTTCTGTTAGATAAATTTTACTAAGAAATACGTGTACACGGAGACTGAGCAGCCTAAGTCTCAAAGAGGAAGTAATACATGATCTTTTATACAATTAAACCGCAAGCACATTAATACATTTAATTGGTTCTTGATACCGACACATGATCAAAGTTGCAATAAAGCACATGTGATTTATCATTTATTCTTCATAACGCTCCATATAAAGGTTAGGATCATAGACAAGGAACTTGCACAATATGTCCTATGAATCTAATAGCGCGTGATACATCTATATTAAGAGAAACAGGAACAATAAGTGCATACGTTAGTACTTTTGAAAGTGAGGATTGCTCAAGCTAGCATGCAGTGATGTCTCTTGATGGCTGTAACGTTAGCAAGCCTTGCAGTCTAAAGCGTTTCAAGAGAGAAAAACACATCTCAAAGGCCTAGCTCATCTAGCATTATTCGGTGTTCAACAGAAGCAGGCCCAATTGTCATTGTGTATCACAGGGCCCACTAGGTCCAAATTGGCACCAAGGAGAAATGTGATTCCAAATCCGCCCACTGATACTCAATGACAACCTAAGTATCATGATGGATGGGTGTCAGTTCAATGGAGGTACCCTCCCTAGCATCATCCTCATACTATCCTTTGCAGGTATGCGAAGTACCTTTGTGACAGATATTCTTCATCAACATAGTCAGGCAGGAAGGACAAACCCTTATCAGCACACACAATGTTATTAATGTCACTATTCCCAACACTAGTGCGTCGATCAGCCATGATCCCCAACCACGGAACCATGCGGCAATGTCACTCAGTATTCCCCCCACGTCTGTCAAGACCGACACTTCCTTTTCTCCCTTTTCTATTTTCTCCATTACCCCTATTGCCTTCTTACATTGTCACTGTTATCCGGTATATATATGCAGCATTCTTGGTGGATTACGTGACATACACCACAGTCCTTTGCCAAAATGATGTCTAAAGCAAGTCTATTTTGTATCACAACAGCTTTTAGGTCTGTAAGTTCCCCAGTGATATTCCCTAGGGCTGCTGCTGTAGAATTTGCTAATCTTTCCACTAAGCCTGCTAATCTGTGTATTTGATATTCTGAATGTATGATCCCGAATGGCGGCACCAATACTCCTTCCACTGCTATTGCTCTATCTATCCAAGAGGGTTCCCTTCTTCTGCATGTTCCTCGGGGTGCTTCCTTCATTACCCTGGACAGATCTGTCATGTGTAACATGCGAGGTAATACAAACGCTAGATAGTAGGTGCCTTACCACCCTGCTGGTAATGCGAAGCATGCAGATGTCCCACATACAAAGAATATTCCCTTTGGGGCTGAGATGCCTATTGACAAACCTTTGTTCCCATTGCGTATTTGGTCCAGAGTGGAGTATTTGGAGCAGACACTGAACTCCACATCTATGCAGCTTTTGTCAGGGATGTCTATGCTGGTGCATTTTTCTGATGTTAAAGGCTTGCATATTTGACCATATAATCATTTTACCACTGGGATGCTGCCCTTTCTGTATCTAATGCACCATGGTGCTACTTTCATCTCATGAAGGGATGGTATTTTCATTTCTGTGTAAGCCTCCCCTGGTGCATAGCTCGTGTCCCTCTCTCTGTTAAATGCATCCAGGAGTTCCTTCTCTCCTTGTTTCGGTATTAATTTGTCACACATTCTACCATGCTCCCTTTTCTCTTCTCCACTTTCTCTTTTAACCCTTTTATTTCCTTCCCCTTCTTCCCTTTTCTAACCTTACTCTGTACATTTGCCTTCGGCACTTTCTCCAATATATTCCTTACCATATTACATGAAATGTACTGGCGAAGGGGAATGTGTGTATAATTTGTCACCCCTTGGGTAGTAGTGGGCAGGTGGGTGCAAATATAGTAATCTGAAACATTTACCAGTTCCTGATACCATGTAACCATTTGTACAAATGCATTATCACGGTAAGTGCCCCCATCTTTGTCCCATTTTGCCCCCTCCCTGTTCCCCACCCTTTCCACCGGTCTGGTTGTTGTATTGGTTGTATTCATGTTTCTCATGGCTCAGAACTTTCATCTGTAGCCATGGTTTTAGAGCTTGGAATCTTGGGGTTGCTAGGAGCGGGAGGCAAGGAGCTTCAGAGGGAGAGAGATGTTGAGGACTGGAGGTTGGGATGTTTATATGTCTTGATTGTATCTTCTGTTCTAGACATTAAACTTGAAAGAAACTACTTCCTTTCATGGACTTCATGCTACATTACACTGGTGATGAGCTGGGTCGACCTTCGCCGTGGAAGACGATATCCCAACTCCTTCCTTATTCAAAGGTAAACAACCTACGGCCTTTGATTTCGGTTTCAAGCAGCTGCTGTTTCTTTATTTATTTTTTCTCCTTCAGACACTGTGCCAAGTTCATGTTGAGGCACACCCCACTTTTCCTGATTAGCTGTGCTTTTGGTCATTCTTGGGCGCAATCCTCTTTTTAATTGAGAGAAGTCGCGCAGCGCTGTAATCCGCGCTGAAGCGCTTCACTTGTTTGATGAAGTAGGCGCACCTCTCTTTTATGCGCTTTTCCCGAGAGACCCTCGGGTGCACTTTTTGTTTTGTTTTTTTACTCAGCGCTTAACGGCTTCTCTGGTTTGAGGAAGTCTGACCGGAGCCGCGGTTACTACAGGCGCGGCCGCAGGTGACGAGGTGGCCGAAACAGTTACGACGGCATCAGCCGCCTCGAGTCCAGGAGCGGTGGCCATGAGGGCGGAAACAGCTCCAGGGACTCATACAGCAGTAGCAGCACCTGGAGCAGAAGTGGCTACAGAGTGAGGCTTTACAGGGACAGCCTCTATTTGCCTTTTACTGCACACATGCGACTTCGCTGGATTGCCACTCAAAGCAGGAATTCATGCTGAGGCACACGCCTCGTTTGAACTGTTTTGACGTTTTCTTGACTCTGCACAACATCGTCTCTACTACACGCAGGCTGCATTTGTAACTCCCTCACAAATTAAAACAACATTGTCCATGCTGTTTTGTCAGTAAAGGATCACAAGGCAAACATTGCTGTTGCTGCAATTTCTTTCTTCTAGAGAGACCTCATTCTCCCATCTTTTGTTGCTCATTCAATTGCTGCCTTGAACTAAGTTGATGCTATATATGTACATTGTATGCTGAAGTGCTCAGAAGGAATACTAGACAAACATTTCTGTTTCTACATTTTCTTTCTTCCAGGGAGACCTCGTATTGTCATCTCTCGTTGCTCATTTAATTGCTGCCTTGTATCAAGTTGATGCAACATATGTGTATTGTATACTGAAGCTTGTAGCTAATTGTAATGTAGAAAGTTGCATCTCCACCTTTCTTTCTTTCCACTCCTGGAGAACCTCCCATCAAATGGGGTAAATGGAAAAAGGTTTTCGAAAGATAGGCCAGGGTTTGTGGTACATCCTTAAGTAATGAAAGAAGAACAGCATTGTTGCTTCACTGTTTGGGAACAGAGGGTCAAGAAATCTTTGATCATCTTCCCGATCTACCAGATAGTGAAGCTATCAATCTCAATGAATATGAGATTTGCATTAGAAAGTTAGACCTTCTTTATCTCCCCAAGGTTAGTACTATCTTAAAAAGGTACTACTTTGGCAAGAGGCAACAAATGGAGGGTGAAACTGTTGAAAATTATGTTACAGAATTGAGGCGTTTAGCGTCTTCTTGTAAGTTTGGATTAACTTTGGAGGAAAGGATTCGTGACTAATTCATGTTGGGTTGTAATATTGAAAAAGTACCCGACAAATTATGGTTATTAGATGATCCTCAAATTGATCAAGTGGTATCACTTGCTAAGAGAATTGAGCACTCCCTTAAATGTGTCCAAGTTGTCAAAAGTAGTGATTCAAAAGATATCAATGTGGTTGGTAGTACAAAATCTAAACCTAACACGTTTCCTGGCAGAGAAACAACTGGTACTAGTAGAAAGAAATGTTATAGATGCGGTAGAGAAGGTCACTTAGCAAACAGCAATTAATAGTTCCTGTCTATTTTGCAAGAAGAAAGGACATTTTTCAGCTGTTTGCAATCTAAAAAGATCTAAGCAGACACTGAGTGTCATTGATGATCACTCTAATGAGGTCAATGATGACTCAGACTTTGCGTGTGGCCAAATAGCTCCACAGGTTTCAGAGAAGAGTTTGGGTGGGCCTCTAGATTATATCACTGTAGAAGGAAGAAAAACTAAGGTGTAATTTGACTTGGGGGCAAAGATTACTATAGTCTCTAACACATTTTATCAGAATGAGTTAAAAGGTAAAGTCAAATTGTTGTGGCCAGATATCACCCCGTGTGCTTATGGTGGTGAGCCAATAAATCTTCATGGATATTTTGTTGGATTAATTGAATATGAACGATGTCACGCTTCAGGGAAGATCTATGTATCTAAAAAGGGGGATAGTATTATAAGCTGGTGGCACCAGAAAGACCTGGAAGTGATGCTTGACCCTAACAGTTCTCCCCCTATTATATTAAGACAACTACAGAAGTCTGCAGAGGGAAGCATTATGTCTGCTTCTGTTCTTTCAGAGGAATTACGCAAAGAGTTTGATAAGGTCTTCAGTAGTAAAATCGGGTGCATGAAAGGGTACTCCCATAAAATCAATCTACTTCCAGGTGCTGTGCCTTACTGCAGTAAAGTTAGGAACGTTCCTTTTGCGGGGAGGGATGAATTACTTTCTGAACTTGAGAAGTTGAAAGATCAAAGTGTCATTGAGGAAGTGGAGGGGACTGATTGGTTGTCCCCTATTGTTATTACTCAAAAATCTAATGGCAGCATTAGGCTTTGTGTGGGCCTACATAGGCTTAACAAGAATGTGATTGTAGACAAATACCACTTCCTAATATATCTGAATTGTTGGCTATGGTGTCAGGGGCCAAGGTTTTCTCCACAATCGATCTAACCTCAGCCTATCACCAGATAAAACTAGACGAATCTTGCAGGAACCTGACAGCATTTATTACTCCTTTTGGAACGTACAGATGTATTCGTCTTCCTTTCGGTCTGATCTCTGCTGCATCTGTTTTTCAGAGGGCTATGGAACGGGTATTAAGAGGAATTAGTGGTGTCTGCGTTTACCAGGATGACATTTTGGTGTATGGTAAAAACAATTGTGAGCACAATGAGACTCTCAGGAGAGTCTTAAGTAGAATTTCTGAGCATGATTTAACCTTTAAGGCTGAGAAGTGTAAGTTTACGGTTGATACAATTGACTACCTAGGTCATACCATTAGTGGAGGTGGATTTATACCTAGGAAAGATCTTGTTGACACCATTCGTGGTTTGGCCTCACCCACATCCAAAGAGGAACTTATGAGGTTTCTGGGAATTGCAGAGTACCACAATAAGTTTGTTAAAGATTTTTCTAGTTCTTGCTACAATATGAGACTCTTACTAAAAAAGGGCACAGTATTTATGTAGAATGACGATTGTGAGAAGGAATTTGTCGCACTAAAGAATAGTCTGTCCAATGCTCCCAAACTAAAAAACTTTGATCACACCTTACAATTTATTCTAACAACCGAAGCTAGTTGTAAAGGCCTAGGTGCAGTATTACAGCAAGGTGTGTGTTGTCCTGAGAACACTATTGTGTTTATT
Organism: Pleurodeles waltl; assembly: GCF_031143425.1. NCBI lineage: Eukaryota > Metazoa > Chordata > Amphibia > Caudata > Salamandridae > Pleurodeles > Pleurodeles waltl. The sequence goes on from NC_090439.1 coordinate 334,657,288, forward strand.
TCTAGAAGCTTGAAGGTAGGAGAAACTAAGTATTCAGTGATAGAGAGAGAAGCTCTGGCGGTATTTTGGGCGATTAAAAAATTAAAGACGTTTCTGTGGGGTAGGTCCTTTGTAGTGAAAACTGATCATAAACCTTTATGTGAAATCTTTCATTCCAAAGGAAGGGAAGCGGTGTCGAGCAGGATCACTAGGTGGATAATAGCTTTGCAGGAGTATGACTTCATGGTGAAGTATGTTCCAGGTTCAGACAACTATTCTGCTGATGTGTTATCCAGATTAGTGCCACCTGCTTCATCTAATCCTGATAAGCCTAGTTTGGATGGGGAGTTGGAAGAGTTTGAAAGAGTGTGTTAAGTAGATTACGAAACTATTTCTGAAGAAAGGTGGCGTGATGAGACCAAATCGGACATGGTTTTACAGGAGGTGATGAAGTTGGAGAAGTAAAACCCAAGGCAGTGAAAGATGTGGAGCATTCTGGTGTGTGAGGGATCAATTGGCAGTAGATCATGATTTACTTCTTAGAGGTACGAGGTTGATACCTCCGTCCAGTGTGAGGAATCAGTTAATTGATTGTGCACATAGTAGTCATTTGGGCATGTCCAAAACCAAGGAAAGGCTGCAGTCATCTTATTGGTGGCCCGTCATGGATATTCAAGTTGAGAGGGTGGTTCGGGATTGTGTGCACTGTGTGATAAGTGAAAAAGCCATGAAACCCAGGGTACAGCCTATGTTGATAAGAAGTAAGCCTAAAGGACCATGGGAGGATATAACTTTGGACATTGTGGGTCCTATACATAGTGGAGGTTCATCTGATTATATCATTGTGGTGGTCATGTATTCGAGATGGGCTGAAATCTGCTTCACCAAAGGCATTGAAACAGAGAAAGTAATTGCTTTTCTCAAAGACATGATAACTAAGGAGGGCATTCCTAGCACACTTCTGACTGATAATGGTGTTAAATTGGTTAAAAAAGAAAAGGAAAGTTTTCTTAGGGGGTGTGGTATCAAACACAAGTTGTGTGCTTTATATCACCCTGAATGTAATGGTTTAGTCGAAAGGTTTAACCGTGTCATTAAAGAAACAATCACCATGGCTAAAGACAGTCAGCTGAATTGGAAACAAGAAGTGATGAAAAAGATAGCTGTGTATAGACACACTTCTCATTCCACCACGGGTCAAACGCCTTTTGTTCTATTTTCTGGAAGAAGAGGCAATACGGTTCTTGAGCCGAATTTGGTCAATGAATTTTTGAGTGGAAAAAGGGAGAATGTTACGGATGTTAATTGGAGAGGTAAGGAACAAGAGAAATCCTTAATAAGCAAACAAAATTTTGACAGAAAGAACTCTGTGAAAAAAACTGTCGTCAAAATAGGTGATTGGGTCAATAGACCTCTTCTTAAAGGTTATGGGAAGAAGTTATCATCTCCTATGAAAGTCCTGAAACTCTTCACCAATGCGGTGAAGACTGAAGATGGTCGAATTTGGAATTTATATAGTCGTCAGATTTTGTGGCCACACCGTGTACTTGGAAAATTTTAAAACACGACAAAGTAGAAGCTTGCATTCTTCGGAGGATGAAGTTTCAACAAAATCTAAAAGGATTGTTAAGGTGCCTTCTCATCTTAAAGACTATGGGGATCATTACAACCCTGGCGGATGGCGGAGAACCGGCGGTAAGACCGCCAACAGGCTGGCGGTCTTATCTTGGTGAATTATGACCATGGCGGTTACCGCCATGGTCATCCGCCGGTTCTCCGTCCCACCCGCCAGGGTGGAAACGACCGCCGGGCTGTAGACCTGGGCCTCCAGCCCTGCGGCCGTCAGTATACCGCCGGCGGTATTTGGACCCGGCTTACCGCCGTGGATTTCCAGCGGTTTGAACCACCATGAAATCCATGGCGGTAAGCACTATCAGTGCCAGGGAATTCCTTCCCTGGCACTGATAGGGGTCTCCCCCACCCCCCACCCTACTCCCTCCCCTACACCCCCCACCATCCCCTGCCACCCCCCAAAGGTGGCAGGGCCCCCCTCCCCACCCCGACCCCCAACATAACATTACTCACACACATCCGACAGGCATGCAGACACCACCAACACACACACGCACACACCCCGACATACATGCCCACAGCCACACACACAGTCATACACGCACACCCACATTCAAACATACACGCACACATCCATACAGACATACCCACAGCCATACATGCACTCATTCCCATACACACAATACCCCCGCAAGCATACACGCACTCACACACCCCCTCTACATACACACACGCACACCCCCATGCACGCACACAACCCCCCCCAACCCCCTCCTCTAATGGACGATTGACTTACCTGTTCCGTCGATCCTCCGGGAGGGGACGGGAGCCATGGGGGCAGCTCCGCAGACACCTCCACTCCAACAGAACACAGCCACAGCGAATCACAGGACATGATTCGCTGGGCGGTGTTCTGTTGGCGTGGCGGTGGAGGTGGAGCAACCTCCACTTCCCCGCTGCCCGCAAGTATGGCTGTTGGCGGCTTTCCGTCGGAATAACGACGGAGAGCAGCCAACAGTCATAATACGCCCAGCGGCAAACCGGCTGCACAGGCGGTCTTCCGCAAGGCAGTCCCTCGGCGGTCTTGCAAAAAGACCGCCGAGGTCGTAATGACCCCGTATATTTTGACGTGGAAGGTCTAAATGTAAATATTTGTATATCAAGTTATAGAATGTACTTTACTCTTAATAAATGTTTGTTTTCCTGTTTTTTCCTTTGTTAATTCAAATGGGAGGGAGATGTGTTGTGTTGGTTGTATTCATGTTTCTTATGGCTCAGAACTTTCATCTGTAGCCATGGTTTTAGAGCTTGGAATCTTGGGGTTGCTAGAAGCTGGAGGCAAGGATCTTCAGAGGGAGAGAGATGTTGAGGACTGGAGGTTGGGATGTTTATATGTCTTGATTGTATCTTCTGCTTCCGCCATTAAACTTGAAAGAAACTACTTCCTTTCGTGGACTTCATGCTACATTACACTGGTGTTTTCTTTGTGTTCTGTTTTCACAATCCACTGTTCACTTCCACTTACATTCACATAGTGTTCTTGGTCTAGAAATGGTACTTGTATTTAGTTTTCATATAGTATCAATACAATTGTCACTATTATTGCTGGAACTGGGGTACATATGACAGTCAGTACCACAGGCCATTTTCTTTCCTCTCTCCTTCTTCTAGGCATTATTATTCTTCCAATATAACAAATGTCACAATGTTTGTTCTTGTATGTTGGTCCACTTATTTTTCTATTCACTCTTGGTACCTTACAGAGTGGTGTCAGAGGTTACTAGCACTTAAAACCAGTCTTGGTACTTCATGAATATATACAGGTAAGACCCACTTGCACCCTTTCTCCTCCGAGGTGTGCAGCACGAGCAGTCTATGAAGAAATCCTTGCAGGACCCGCTTGCACCTCCTGACTGCTGTAGGAGTGCAGCACGAGCAGTCCTGTGAAGAGCCACCGCAGGACCCGCTTGCTCCTCTTGACTCCTGTAGGGGGCAGCACGAGCAGTCCTGTTAGTGTTGTCTTGTGTTACTTGTAGAGCGAAGGTTGTACCCCTGTGGTGAGGGTGAAATCTTAATGGGCACCACAGGTGGTGGTTGGATGTCCTCTGGTCCAGCGGCCCTCTTGGTGTGTGAGCTGTGCATCCAGGATGTGAGACTCTCACACTTGACCGCTGTGGCTGTTGTCAACAGGACTTGGTAGGGTCCCTTCCACCGTGGTTGAAGACAATGGCGTCTAGTGTGGGCCTTGACGTACACCCAGTTGCCAGGCTATAGTCCGTGCTCTGGTGGTGTTCCTTCTTCGGGCAGGGCCTGCAGCACCTGATGGTGGAGATAACGCAATGTCTCTGTTATTTTTCTGCAATATTCTAGCAAAAGATCATCTGTTATTGCCAATGGGGAAACTGACATGTGGCCTGGTATATTCATGGGGCGCCCAAATATCACCTCATGGGGACTTAATTTTGTGACTCTGTCAGGGGTACTCCTCATAGCAAGTAGTGCCAATGGTAATGCATCAATCCAAGATAGTTCAGTTACTGCGCATATCTTCCCTATTTTGTTCTTTAGCACCCCATTTTTCCTTTCCACCGCTCCCACTGCGGGTGGATGGTATGCACAATGCAATTTTTGTGATATCCCACACCTTTTGCAAAGGCCCTGAATAACCTGTGAAATGAATCCAGGTCCATTGTCTGAACTTAAAAGAACCTTTGAAGGGCATTTGGCCACTGTTTGTGCATCACAATTCTTGGTAGGGTATGCCTCAGTCCATTTGCTGAACATGCAAACTATCACCAAAACATATCTTATTTTGTATACAGGGGGCACCTCAATAAAATCCATTTGAAGACTTTCAAAGGGTCCATGTGGTGGTGGGAAGTGGCCTGAAGCAGTTGGTGTACCATCTCCTATGTTGTATTGTGCACAAGCAGTGCACCTTTTACATAAATGTTCTGCACATTGCCAAAATTTGGTATTAAACCAACACTGTGAAAACAGTTGTATCATTCCATCCCTGCACACTTGTGAGGGGCCATGGAAAAGGTGTGCCATAGAGGAAAGTAACGAGGATGGTAAACATATTTTATCGTTGGGCCCCACCCAGACACCCTCCACATTTTTCTGACAACCGCCCCTTTCCCAGTCTGCTAGTTCCAATTCTTCAGCCTGCTATTGAACACTTTTTGGATCAAAATATGTGCTTTCTTCCTTAGCTATTATGGTAGGTGTGACTTGGACCATTTCGTATTCACACCCACTTAGTGCTATTCTCCGTGCTGCTTTATCAACAAATGCGTTTCCCATGGAAACGTAATCTTTCACAGAGGTGTGAGCTGTACATTTCACAATTGCAATTTTCTTGGGCAAAAGTAGAGCTTGCAACAAGGCAACAATTAATGAGGCATGTTGTATGTGTTGGCCTGCTGAGGTGAGGAACCCCCTCATTGCCCACAGCTGACCAAAACATGTGCGACCCCAAACGCACATTGGCGGTCAGTGTAAATATTTGTTGTTCTTCCTGCTGCCAGTTTGCATGCTCTGATAAGTGCGATCAATTCTGCTGCCTGGGCACTTTTAATTGTGGGTAGCCTTCCTCCTTCTAGTAACCTCTTGGCTGTTCTCACAGCATAGGCAGCTTGTGGCATCCCTGTGTGGTCCCTAATGCATGACCCATCAACAAACAAATCCCCTTCGGCCTCTGGGAGTGGGGTGTCTCTGAGGTCTGGCCTTACTTTGGGATGTTTGTCGACTGCCATAATACAATCATGGAAGGAATTGTCTATGGAGGGCTCATCGTGATCCTGTTCCGTAGGCAACAGGCAGGAGGGATTCAATGTGGTGCATCTTTTAATCTCTATGTGCGGTGCCAGCAGCGTCAGCTTGTATCGTGAGAGGCAAGCGTTTGTCAAGTGTTGAGTCTTGGTTGTTGTTAGTAATGTGTCAACTGCATGTGGGACATGTAACACTAGGGTATGAGCTAGAACAATGTTCTCTGATTGTTCTATTGCTAAGGCGGCTGCTGCTACCGCCGTCAGACATGGGGGAAGCCCTGAGGCTACTAGGTCTAAGGTGGCCAAATAGTAAGCCACTGGGTGGTAGAAGGTGCCGTGTTTTTGTGCCAGAACCCCTCGAGCGCAGCCTCCTTTTTCATGGCAGAATAAGTGAAAGTCCTTGGTGTAATCTGGGAGGCCTAACACTGGTACGCTGGTGCCACGCACAACTCCCTTTTCAATTTCTGGAAACCCTCCTCAAAATTTTCGGGCCATGGTACTTTGTCTGACACCACTTTGTGTGTTAAATTCAAAAGTGGTCGTGCAATCAGGGTGAAATTTGGTATCCAGTGTCTACAATAACCTGCCACCCCATGGAAAGCCCTCACCTCCTTTTGTGTTTTTGGTCTTCGGTGCTGAATTATTGTTACTATCCTATCCGGCAGCAATCTCCTGGATCCTGAAGACAGCTCGTGTCCCAGGTATCTAACTGTAGATTGACAAAACTCAACTTCTTTGGGGAGACCTTATGTCCTTTTCTCACCAAGTGACATAGTAGGGCCACTGTGTCCTGGACACACGCTTCCCGTGATGGTGAAGCTAACAACAAATCATTAATGTATTGTACCAGGGTTGACCTCCCTGGTAGGTGCAACAATGCCAGATCTGTTCTTAGGGCATCCGAGAATACTGAGTGGCTGTCCTGGCACCCTTGGGGAAGTCTTGTATATGTTAAACGTTTCAATTTGAATGTAAATGAGAATAGTCCCTGAGATTCCCTATGAAGGGGCACTGAGAAAAAAGCATTACTGAGATCCAGGACGGTAAAGTGAGTGGCGGTACTGGGAATATTAGATAGAATGGTGGCTGTGTTGGGAACTACAGGGAATGCTGGTATAATTGCTTTATTAAGTTCCCTAAGATCCTGAGTAAATCTGAATACCGGGGCCCCATTCGGCCCCTTTGTTGCCTTTTTCACAGGGAGAATAGGAGTATTGCAGGGACTGTTTCATATCTCCCTCAGTATTCCTTTCTTCAGCAGGTCTTCTATTACTTGGGCTATACCCCTCCTCCCCTTCTTTCGCTATTTTGTATTGTGGCACCTGCGGTAGTTGGGCTCCAGGGAGCTGTGCCACTCGTACTTGGGGGTAGTCTAATATTTTCCCCCACATCACTGGGCCCTTTTGCCCAAACTTCACTGGGAACCGAGTCTTGTAATTCCTGTGGGAGACCCTGCTCTTGTGCCTTTCCTTCTGGATCACATCTCATGAAAGCCTGTAGTGTTATACCATTCTCCTTGCTCTCCAAGAATATCCCTTTGGGTGAGCAACTGATGGTACATTGTAATTTGCATAGGAGGTCCCTACCTAGCAAATTGACTGGGCAGTGTCTACCAAAGATAAATTGGTGGTTTACAGTGATAAGGCCTATTGTGAATTGCAGTGGTTGAGTAAGATATTCATTCATAGGTTGTCCAGTCAACCCTACAGCTTTTATCTGTGTTCTTGATAATGGTGCATTCGGTATATCAGATGCTTTCAGTATTGACATTGTAGCTCCTCTGTCAACTAGGAATGGCACTGTTTTACTTAATACTGTCCCATCCACATTTGGGCCTTCTTGGACAACTGATAGTACCAGGCCTGTGAAGTGCATCTCAGGGGGAGATGGATATGGGAACCCGTGCCCCCCCTGGGGTGCCTGTGGTATATCTTGATATGTACCCCATCCCGCACAAGTCGGGTCATTGGTAGGGGTATGATATGCGTTATTGGTGTAAGGCGGAGGTGGTTGTTGTGTCCCTTGTTTTTGTCTTTGTTGACCCCTACCCCTATGTCCTCTGGCTAAGAGGGGACAATCTGCTTTCCAGTGTCCTTGTTGGTTACAGTGAAAACAGGTGGAACCTAGCGAGACCGTAGGAGATGCTCGTTCACCTTGTCCCCTACCCCTGCCCCTTCCTCTTCCCCTGCCCTGGCTATTGCTGTAGAACCATTCCTGAGCAACCATTAACTTTACCTTATCCTTTTTAAACTTATCCTCATCTGCCTTTTGGATGTTTGTTTGATAGTCCGCACAGTACCTTGCCGCTGCTAACACCTTGTCAATGGGTTCCTGTTGCCAGCATACAAAGGAGGTCTAGAAATTAGTTTGGAAGGGTTGCTGTAGTCCATTCACAAAATTGGTCACAAAAGCTGGCATTGCCTCCTCCAATGGGTTCTTCATTCCACTACTCTGCTGGTATACCTGCAGGAGGTGGTCATAATAACTAGTGACACTCTAATTTTTCTCCTGTTTTGTGTGTATTATTTTCGACCAATCTACCTTGTCTTCTGGTAACTTATCTCTTATATACTTGATCACCCTTTCTTTTGCTTTCTCTACTTCACCTCCTGGTGCCTCTCCCTTTCCCCTTTCCGGTTCCTCTGTTGGCCACCCTACCACCTTCTTGCAATCATCCCATAAGTCTATTGGTATTAATATACTAAATAACATGTTCAAATCCTTCCAAAGCATCCCTCCCATGGCTACTATCCTATTCATTTCTGTGTACCACTTATGTGGTTCATCTCGTAATTTAGGGAAATCTTTGGTAAAGGAAAACATATCAGTCCTATTCTAGGGTACGTATAGATATGTCGGTGTATGGCCTTCCTCTTCTACAGAGGGAGATGGTACTTCCCTCAGGGGTAGTATTTTTATGGGTTCTGAATCTGTTTCTTTTTCTAAGTCCTTGAGGACCTAGGCTGTGTTTAACCCTTCTAGCAACTCTTTCCATCTTTGTAGTCTCAGTATTGTGTACTCAAACTTTTTATACAATTTATCGTCATTCCACGCTTGCAATTCTGCATCTGTAAAACTTAATTGGGAGGTATCCCAACTGTAATCTGGTGTCAGGGGACCAGTACTGTTGGTGTGGTGTGCATATCTTTTATATACCTCTGGGGCTAGGGCCATCATCTCAGCAAGTGCTAGGGTCAGTATTTCCTCACTGTGTGCCCTGGTGTTATCCTTTTCTATGTCTGAAAAATGTTTCCTTTTATCAGTGAGATCTGCTAGGATAGCACAACACTGTTTACTCCCTGATCTCAGGAACGTCTCTTTCTGTGTGCCGGGACAATTGGACGGCATATTGTACATTGTACTGTCCTTAGACTGTGCACATGGAAGGCTGCCCCTCCTATGTCTTAACTGAGCTGTTTCTAAAAACATTGTCAGGATATTGATGTTGTGTTACGTGTGGTGTGTAAAGACCCATATTTCTCATATGACCTTGTGCAACTCCTGTATCCCTTGACTACAGTCCCAAGATGAATCTTCAAACTGCTGCCTCTAATGTGTTTTCAGCAGCGATGGCCCTTTGCCTTTCGTTGCTGCTTGCGGGAGTAATCCTTTACTATCCATGCTCATTTTACGAGCAATGTGGGCTGCTTCCTCTTTTATCTTGTGCCTCACTTGAAAGTCTGTCACTGCTTCAAGGTCTATTTTAGCTACTTCCTCTTTTACAAAACCCTGTGCCAGCCCACGGGCTGCTGCCTTCTGAGCCGAGGATAGCTCAGGAGGTCATGTCCCTGTCGCTGATTGTGTACTTTGTACTGTTCCCTCCGACCCCACTTGGTTATTGGTATAGCCTAACCTTCCCATCAATATGTCCTCCATAAGTGGGTCCTCTGTCTCTTCCACATTCCCGCTACCTCTCTTCATGCCCTGTACATTATGTTCCAGTGATGGTGCACTCACCACAGGAAGACATGGGAATGTTCCTACCACTTCCAGCGTTTTATCTCTCCACTCTATTCTTCTGTCATTCTGCTTTCTCGGCGAATAAAATCCATCTTTCAACACCACTCTTTGTGAACATTTTCTTTCACATCATTCGTTACTCTGAGTTCCCTCACATTTAAGTCCCATGCGTAGTACGCTTCCCATTCTAGATTCCTAATCTTGTGCCCTTTGAAAATCAACAGCTGCCTCAAGTATGACAACTTATTCAGGTCATGTGTGCTATTTTTAGGAAACTGTCTCTTGGCGGTCAGTCTATACCATTGTCAAGGAACATTAATGTGTGAAGGCTTTGTTTAACAGCTACTTGATATGCAGGTGTGTCCTTTGGGGGTGTTAGTTGGTGTGTATCCAGGTGGTCCTTACTAAGTGGGTTCCCCATGGCCAAATCGGCCCTGTCCCTTACAAGGCAGCACAGACAATTCGGTCACACTAGGAAACACCAGGGTGTCGGTAGGCTTTACCGCTCATACCAAAAGACACATAAGGAACAACAAGGGTGCCCACATGCACTCAGATCACCCCTGTCAACTGCATTTGTTATTAGTGAAGCAGGTAGCTTGTCCTCAATCATACCACAATACAATCCGTCTTGTTCACCATAAGCATGCACAAGCTGAAAAAAGATAGTGCCTAAGGTGCTGAGTGACGGCGTCCACCGGCATCCTTTTGGCTAGTAGAAGGTGACAGAAAAGTCAGGAGAGAAAGGTAAGAATCCCACACCCTTGCTATCCTGCCCAAAGGCGGGGTGCGGCTGTATGAGATTAGAACCTGTACCGTATCCAAGGCGGGTAACACACAGGTGAGGCAGAGGAGGTGAACAGTGCACACAAACACACATAGGACAACATAACACAAAACAGGTATTTGCCCTGAAAGATCACAGTGCCTCCCAACCCTGGTGCTGGTGCATGTGAACTGCAGAATATGATGTGCAGGAGGTCCCTAAGGCAATTGCGGTCACTGGTCACTGTAGTGAGATTGTCGCGTACTCCCCCCGGGTCCTGATATCGTAGCAACTTACTTGTCAGTTCATACACATGTCAATACACCCTATATTGTATTTTACGTCAGTCAAGTCAACCAGGAACCAACCCACCTAACCCAGTATATCAGTCCATTCATCCTACGTTATTTAATAAAATGTATGCAATCAGCCAGTCCAAACAGCACTCTCCTGCACACATCATTCACAACCGGCACATAACGTCCTGTTGCATGTGACATGCACAGAAACAATAACCCTTTTCACAGCACACATCAAACATAGAGCCTCAATGTAACAAGGAGCAGAGACACATGGAAGAGTCCGATACCACCTGCTGCTCCACTAGAGTGGAGAACTACCACTCAACAACACCCGGGGACCACCTGCCCATAAAACTGGGGTGGACAACTACCACCCCCTCTGGCCAGAGTATTCCTCCCCAGCCCCACCGTCTGGAGATGGCACCACCTTGCGCACCAACCCTTTCCTGTTGGAAGCAGTGGCTACACAGCGGCTCCCCCTGCGTACAGAGACAGCTCCACCAGTTGTCATCTAACACACGTAATCGCACGTGGTCAACTAAACCTCAGCAGATATGTATAGCAAAATACTGTACCATGAAAAATGTATGCACTTAGAACAAAAATGGGGAAGGAAGTGTTACAGAAACGATAATATCAACACAAAATTCCAGCAGGCAGCGAATAGCTATAGGCCACCAACGGCAAGCCCGAACGAGGCACTGCAGTGGGGCCAGGAAGATGGGGGGAAGGAACATCAGTATGCCAGCAAGAAAAAACATAACAAGAAAGAAGAGCAGGCTAAGAGGAATAGCATATATAAAAACAATCCACAACTCCATGGATAAGCGAAGACTGAAACAACTCCAGCACATCCCCCCTGTTCAACAAAACTCTGCTCCACCCCAAAATGAGAAAAAAAAAAAAAAAAGACCGAGAGGGACCACGGAAGTGACAGATACTCATGACAGCCCCAGCTCCGCATCCAGGAGGGGCCAGTCCAGCTCACCGAGTGCCGTCGCCCCCCCTACACAAAGGCAGGAGTGGGAGCCGGGGAGAACGCCAATCCGAACCGCCAATCCTCCACCAAGATGTTGAAGCCACCTCAGATGGAAATCAGATCCCCACAATTCAGCATACAAACCAAAGACCATTCCGCTCTTCTGTTAGATAAAGTTTAATAAGAAATGCGTGTACACGGAGAATGAGTAGCCTAAGTTCAGCTCAAACAGTCTAAAAGAGGAAGTAATACATGATCTTTTATACAATCAAACCGCAAGCACATTGATACATTTCATTGGTTCTTGCTACTGACACATGATCAATAAAGTTGCAATAAAGCACACGTGATTTACCATTTATTCTTCATAACGCTCCATATAAGGGTTAAGATCATAGAAAAGGAACTTGCACAATATGTCCTATGAATCTAATAGCGCGTGATACATCTATATTAAGAGAAATAGGAACAATATGTGCATACGTTAGTACTTTTGAAAGTGAGGATTTCTCAAGCTAGCATGCAGTGATGTCTCGTGATGGCTGTTACGTTAGCAAGCCTTGCAGTATAATGCGTTTGAAGAGAGATAAACACATCTCAAAGGCCTAGCTAATCTAGCATTATACTGTGTTTAACAGAAGCAGGCCCAATTGTCATTGTGTATCACAGGGCCCACTAGGTCCAAGTTGGCGCCAAGGACAAATGTGACTCCACAATCTACTGGTGACAGGGAAGAAACTCCCTGTCACCGGTAGCCTTTCCACCTTGGTTTTTATGGTGGTGCTACTGTCACAGAAACAATGGAGGAAAGCCCGCTCCTAATACATCCCGCAGTCTTCTGTGCTCCTCCCGGTCGGAGATGATCATCTCTGACCTGGCAGTTCTGTCAGCCATGGAGGTATGAGTGGAGATGTGGTGAGTTGGCAGAGGCCAACCCGCCACACTCATAATATGCTAGTCTGCACCACCAGCCTATTGGCTATGGGGGTCATTATGACCTCCAGCGTCATAATGACCCCCATAGTCTATTATAGAGCTTCTATTGGAGTTTTTAAATGTCAGTACTATAGTTGTTTTCTTTGGTGAGCTATCATTTAACATTGTTAGCCCAAGTAGTCATAGATGATCATAGGCAACAACTGAACAATGTTGGTGCTTAGCTTATCAGAAGCATTTATTGGAATTAAATTACTATTAAAATCACCAGAGGTGATTAGTCTTGTAGTTGGGTGTTGATGGACTAATATTTTAACATTTTCCCACAAGGTAAACAGCTAGGTCATTTTGTTATTTCTCCTTGTGCTCAAATAGATGTTCAATAAGATCATTGGTGAGTGGAAATGTCCCTTGGCATGGCGTTGATATGATGTACTGGTGTCTGTAAGGACAAATTCTTGGTAGCCAACAATTGAAGTACTTTGCCATTTCCATATTCCTTGAAACATCTATATTTAACAGTTTAAAAAAAAATAATTATGGTGTCCAAACCTTCCAACAACCTTGCTGTGCTCATTCCAGGAGTATACATTTGTGGGCATTTGTAACTTGGCAAAATAGTTCAGCCATCAATCCTCACCATCAGATTTTCTTTTGGATAAAATTTACAGGAGCCATGACCAGTTCTGCAATAAAACTTTCCTCCTAGGAATTTGTTTGCAAGTATGTGGTCTGGAAACTTGTTATTGTAAGGCCTAAGATATTTGTTGGATTGAAAAGACGGACAATAGCTCCTCGTAATAGGGGGATTGACTGTTTGAAGTATAAGTTATAGTGGTAGACAGTCCTTCCCTCTTTGATGGGACTGAGGGGATGAATATTGTTGGGTAGTTTGAAAGAACGTATTTCTTGACTTCAATTCCCCATTCTGTGAAGATTGATCTGCATCCAAAAACTTTATGTGCAATTACAGTGTCTGATCATGTTATAAAAGTAGATTCTTCTGAGGGATTGGAAGGATCTTGCTTAAATTAGACTGATTCAAGGTCATCTGTTATAAGATATGATGGAGCTGGAATTGAGGCTAGGGCCACAAGTTGCACCAGAACCTACTGTTCAGGGCTTAACCTACTATCTCTGCTCTGCCTGTTATAACTGATGACTCTGCTTCTGCCGACCACCGCAGCAACCCCTCCATACTGCCGCCCTGGACCGCTCCTCACCAGAGCACCATAGACTCCACAGACCAGACCGGCTGAGCAAACCAGGTGACCTGCAAACATTTCTGCTACACTGCTCCACCAGCATTAAAACAAGACATGCTACATGCCGTGGGGGTTGGGGACTCGAGCATATAATCATGATCAGGAAACATGCAAAAACAACAAGTCCGTAAGAAAAGATGGGGGCTGCAAGCACCCAACTAGCAATGTGTTTCTCACCACAGTTCTCTTGCAGCTTGCAGGTTCAGCGTTCAGCAGCAGAGCGGTCTGCGGCTCTGGCACACTGGCTCTCAGCTTATGGCTCCTCCTCCCCAGCACACAGCATCCTTAACATCCTCAGCATCAAGAGGCTTTCTTTTTGCTGTTTCAACTGTTTACTTTTATTAATGAAACATTTATCTGTGAGTGTTTCACTACCAGGACTTGTAAGACAGAAAAGTGCATGTGCACCCTGCCCTATGATGCTGTTTAGATACTACCTTAGGTGTCACCAATGTGTATTTAAAAGAGAGTTTTAGGCTTTGACAAAAGTGTTATTTTGCCAAGTTGAATTGGCAGTGTAAAACTGTACTCAGGTTTCAATGGCAGGCCAGAGATATAGGTGACGGCGACAGCGGTAACTACCGCCAACAGGCTGGCGGTCTGGACTGCCAAATAAAGGAGCACATGAAAAACAGTCAGCCTGAAAAACAGTCACCACCAGCAGAGGAGTGTCAACAACGACAGAAGAGGCCGCCCACAGGCTGACGGAATGGCCCTACCCGCCCAACAAATAATAAAGCACTAGACCGCTGTCAGTTCCGGGGTGGGAACTACCGCCACTCAAAGCTAGGCGGAAACTAACCAAATAAAAGGAAACACTCAACGGAGGCACACACAACACGCCGAAGGCCGAAACCATGCCAGTGCTGCTCCTTGCCATATACCTCCGCGACCGCAACCGCAACCGCGACCGCCGGTGAAGACGACGATGGTAAGTACCGCAACCTACTAAACAAGGGAAGAAAGGGCATAGTTACATACCCACCCCCCAACGCACCCACAACCCCTCATAACATCACAAGCCATACACACCTGAGTAAGAGGTACTTACCCGACACAAGGTCAAGACAACCTGCCCAAACTACATACATGTGCACAACACCCCCCACAATGAAACGATGAACCACATATCCTGAGTGTGCCAACACCAAAACTGGCCACACAAACTTTATTGCAGCTCTTGTAACAGATTGTCCAAATGAGGCCATTAGCCAGTCCAAATTGAAAAGGCTGATGGGCCCAAATGGCCCGAACTTGGCTCCCACATGTGTACACGGTATTCTACCATAAAGGGACATCAATGGGGCAGCCAGGCACCTCAGGGAACAGGGGAAGGGGGTGGTGGGGACTTACGTCTGGGGGGTTGAGCTTCCGTTTGGGAGGTGGAGGGGGTTTGGGTTTAGCCTTGGAAGGTCGGGGAGCAGGCTTTGACCGGGTGGTGCCAGATGAACCTGGGCCAGCACAGGGCCTCTTGCTCACTGGGGAAGGGGCACATGAATGGGAAGGGCGGACAGGGGTGGACTTGGACGTGGAAGGAGAGGACAGGGTAAGGAGGTGAACACGTTTAGGGACGAGACAGGGTGGGCCAGTGGGTTAATAAAAGGTCTACACAGCACAGGAAGAGTTTTTTAGGTGCAGTCGGGTTGGACCTGGAGGAAGGTGTGGGAGTGGAGGTAGAGAGAGTGGTTATAAGAGGTGTAGATGTGCGTGATGTGGATGCAAGTGCCTGTACTGTATGCTGAGGTGTGGTGGATGTGTGTTGGGCGGGTGTCTGGGGATGTCTGAGAGAAATGGGAGGAGGGGGGTAGACACAGTGGGACAAGACAGGCTGCCAGTGTAAATGGATGTTGTCTGGGTGTATGCAAGTTTGGTGAGTGTGCTACAAGTGTTACTCAAAGTTGTTGTGGGGAGTGCAGTTGTGGTGTCTGAGGTGCATGACTGGATGTCTGATGTTGTGGTGACTGCAAGAATGGGGCCAGCAACAGTGAATGAGGGTGCAGTGCATGAGAGTGTGCATGTAGAGGTGACAGACAGAGAGGCGGAAGAGGTGGACACACTGGGGGAAGTGGATGCTGTTGTGTGTGCCTTTGTATGTTGGCTGTGTATATGCCTGTGGTTGGAAGTGTGGTGCTTGTGTTTCTCTGTATGTTTTTTGTGTGTTGAGCTGTGTGCATGGCTGTCTGAACGTGTGCCTTGGATGGGTGAAGGGGGTGGGGTGCTGGAAGGGGTAGAGGTGGTTGGAGGGAGGACGGAAAGAACATAGACACTGGCTGCCGTACATCCTACACTGCTTATCTGTAACCTACATTTTGGACACCAGTGTTTAATACACAACAGGTTGTGCAAATGATCTTGTTTTCTGCACATGTGTTCTTTACTCCTCCTAGGTAGAGAGCTCTGTGGCGAGGGAGGGCCCCATCTGTGTACAGACCTCTTGTTGATTTGGAGGCCATGGTGGAAAGTCACATCATTATCAATTGCAGACTCACTCGTGCTACTATCCATGAACTTTGTGCATTACTGGATCCTGTACTGAGACCAACAAATAACAATCAGCATGCCATCCCTACTGAAGTGCAGCTGCTCTCTGTACTCCACATCCTGGCCACTGGCTCTTTTCAGGTGACAGTGGGCATGGGTGCAGGCTTTTCACAGCCAATGTTTTGCCTTTTCCTGTCCAGATTTATGGATGCATTTGTGCAACACCTGCAGACATATGTGAAGTTTCCCCAAAGTGCTGACCCATCTGCCATCAAGTCAGAATTTTATGCCCTTGACAACATTCCCCATGTGATAGGTGCCATCGATGGCACCTACATAGCTCTCACCCCCCCAAGAGTAAGTGAACAGGCGTACAGAAACAGGAAGAACTTCCACTCCATGAGCATATAATTGGTGTGCACTGCAGACCAGCACATTTCAAATGTAAATGCCAGGTTCCCTGGATCAGGCCATGATTCATTTGTGCTGTGGAACAGCAGTGTGCCACATATGATGGAACAACTACAAGGTGACAAAGGATGGATCATAGGTGAGTGTGTTTTCTACTTTTACAGTACATAGCTGACAGTCAGACTGTCTGCTACTGAGGGTAGTTAGCTACAGTCCTGTTTCGCCCACTTTTGCCGGTGATTCTGGCTACCCCAAAATGCATTGGCTCCTGACACCATTGAGGAATCCTAGAACAGATGCTGAGAGTAATTACAATGAGGCCCATGGATGTACTAGGAGGGTGATAGAGCGCACTATAGGTCTCCTGAAGGCTAGATTCCTTTGCCTCCATCTCTCTGGGGGATCCCGGTGCTATGGCCCTGACAAGGTGTGTAGAATAGTGGTGACTTGCTGCATGTTGCACAATGTGGCTGTGAGGAAATCTATCACCCTACTGGAGGAGGAGGGTGGTGTATATCCAGACCAGCTTCTTCTGAGAGGGGATGAGAGTGATGGTGGTGATGAAGAGGGGGGAGATGTGCACTCCAGTAACCAACTGATCCAACTATACTTCCAGTGATTATGAGGCACTGTTCACTGATGATGTTGTCTGCACTGCATAATGTCAGTCAGACTTTTTCACTATGGGGTTGTGGGGTATGTAGCCATTGACACTGTTACATGAATTTCAGGTGCCATGTGACATGATGATCAACATGGTGTACATTTCTGTTCACTCCACACAATGTTGTGAGTGGGGTGCCATTCCTGCAATAAAGGTATGATTTTTATATTTACTGGCAAATGAATTCACAACTACATTTGAATCAACATAATGACAGGGGACATTGAAAGTGGTGTACATGTATTTTATTAGTTGTCAAGGATGGATTGGTGCTCTTCATAGTGATAGGGAGTGGGCTGATGGTGGATGTCCATACTGGCTACATGGTCTCAACGATTGGTGGAAGTGGATATTGGTCCATTGTATCCTTGAAAGTTGTTGATTTGCTATTGGCCGAAGAGGATGGTGGCACGGTGGCACACTTGGGAGACTGTTCATGTCAATGTCACTTCTTTGAGGGAGCTTTGGTCTTGGCATGTGTCCCAGTGCCATATCTAGGTCTGAGGGACCGTTTGAGTGGATGGTGCTGGGTTGGACGGGTAGGGGTGCTGGCCTCCTGTGTGTCCTCAGACAGTGACACCAGTCCTCTTGCTGCTGCCTATGTTGATGGCTGGTCAGTGTCCTGGGCAGTGAAAGGGGCTTCCTTGTTTGTGTGGGTCTCAGGCTGGGTTGGGCTGTGGTGCTGCAGCACTCCTGCAATAGTGGCCATGGTGGCATTGAGTTATTTCCACTGCTCCATGGCCTCCTCGTGGTGTGCTACCTGCAGCCTTTGACTCTGATCCAGGGTGGACAGGATCTGGCCCATCCTGTCTTGAGTATGGTGGTATGCTCCTAAGACCTCTGAGATCACCTCCTGGGCTGCAGCATCCATCCTTTGGCCTCCCCCGCTGGGCCACTAATGCCCACCCACTGGGCCTAGCCCCCTATGCCAGTGTCCCCTGCATAGGTCTGGTGGTACCACTTAGTCTGTGGCCTGGATACACTGGTGTGGGGTCAATTGGCATGTGCAGATGTTGTTGCCTGGGTGGTAGGTGTGGCAGTGGTGTCCTGGGTGTGGTTTCTGGAGGGTGACAGTCCAGGACTGTGTGATGGACCAGGGTACTCCTCAGTGTCCACAGTTCCCTTTCCAGTGTCCTGAGTGGTGCCTCTGTGTCCATGTGGGGCGCTGGCACTCCTTGTCCTTTCCGTCAGGGTGGCATGGGTGGTGCTGCCTGTGGGGGGGAATGGACATGTATGTTACATTGACTATTTCGGATGAGGGTGCACAGCTCTGGCCTATTCTGTGCAGTTTATTCCCCTGCTGGGCCATGCAGGGACATTTTGTGGGCTTGCCATTGCATTTTGAAGGGATGTGGTGGTGCATTGTGGGTGGCGTAGTGCCATTGTGATACCTTCTAGGGTTGGGTGGCTGTGCACAGGGGGAGGGATGTGGGCCTGTTGGTGTGTTTGTGGGTATGCAAGGTGACTGGATGTGGTGATTGAGGCCAGGGTGTGATCCTGGTGGTAGTTGGAGAGGTGGGTTGGTGCATGCATTACAGGTGTGGTGGATATGGGTTAATTGTAGATGACTTACCCGAGTCCATTGCTCCATTGAGTCCATTGAGGCCCTCAGGGTGCCGGATGGCCAGTACCTTTTCCTCCCAGTCGGTATATTTGGGGGTGTAGGTGGGGGTCCTCCACCAGTGTTCTGGACAGCAATGTGATGCCTCAATGCCATGGACCTCACCTTCCCATATAGGTCGTTCCATCTCTTGTGGATGTCATTTCTTGTGCGTGGATGGTTTCCCACTGCATTGACCTTGTTCACTATGGTCTGCCATAACTCCATCTTCCTGGCGATGGGCCGTGTGCTATACCTGTGCCACGAAGATTTGTGGCTCAGTCTTCAGTATCTTATCCACCATTGCTCTTAGCTCCCTTTATGTGAAGCGTGGGTGCTCAGGGGGTGCCATGGTGTGTGTTGTGGCGTTCAGTGTCTACGTGTAGTGTTTTCAGTCTGGCTTATCCTATTGGCACTGCAAAGGGTTGTGGGGTATGTATGTGAGTGTTTTATAGTGTTGTGGATGTGTGTCAGGTGTGTGGCTTTCAAACTTGCCAATGTGTGCATTTCTTGCTGTTCAGTCCCATTGCTGGCCGTGAAGGTCTGTACCGCCAATTGTCGTTTGGCATCCACTAACCGCAGCGGTGATTTATGCACAATTATTTGGGGGGTGGGGGATTTGTGTGCTTGGCGGAGGTGGGGTGGGATGTGCAGCCTTTCCGCCGACAAGGCCCTGGAGGTGGCTGGTGGAAACAGAAATTTTGGCGCCTTCGGTTTTTGGCATCTTTATATCGCGGGTTTCTGTTCACCGCCAATGGCGGTCTTCTGTTCACCATCGCCACGGCGGGCGATGGTGTTTACCGCCATGTTCATAATGACCCCCATAGTTTAAAGGTCTAATTAAATGGGTAGCACAATAGGTCCTGCAAGATCAATAGTAACAGTTAATTTGCAATCCCTGGTTTCATCTTCTACCATTTTTCTACAGACTTAAAGTAAATTCAATTTGCCAATTGGGCGTAAGTCGATTTTACCATGTTTTACTTTATCACTGATTAGGAGAGGTAAAGTGAACAGAGTCCTAATGGCAACAAAAGCAAAGTTCAGAAAACAGGAGGGGGGGAAGGTAAAATGTTTGAGTGACCCTGCAGAGCGGGCCAAGTCCAATAATGACCACAGGAGAGCTTACCATATTTTCCTAAAGCTCTATGCTGTTGAGCTGGAGTGCAGAGCACCTTGTGGTGAGTCCTATGGATGCACTTTCTGGCCTGAAAAGCAAGATTGTTTTAAATGTAGCTTTATTAAAAAATGAAGACAATCACTTCTTTCAAACATTACAATATGTCAATGTATAGCCTAAACATTTGTTTATAGTTATTTGTGAATTACTGCCAAAAACCAATAGGTCTGCTTTTTTTATGTTGAGGTGCTGACCCATGATAAAGCTGATAGGCCCACTGACCCCTTTACTAAACCAATATTTCTGCCTTACCTAAAATGACACCCTTTATATTTTTACATCACACAGTCACACAGGCAGCCTTGCATGCCTGCTTGGGGAGGGGTGAAAGTCTACGGTGGGCACCCTAACCAGGCCACACACAGTGACTGGCATCTTACATAATGCTGCCATAGAAATGTACTGAAAAAAACAAAGGATAAGGAAACGTCTATTAGGAATTCCTATGATTATTCACCATTAATACTTTTGAGCCCACATGACAAATCTCCATGAAACTTTGCAAATCTATTCATCCTTCTACTTTGGCAGACAATGCAAAGTTCTGCTGTGATTTTTTTTTGGGGGGGAGAATGCAAAGATAAAGATGGGTCCCAAAATGCATTTTTCCACCTATGCATATTCCATAGATTTTTATATTTTGCATAGCACAAAAACGGATTTACACGAAATTTGGCTGAATAAGAAATTATGGTGTGCAGATAATTCTTTTAGATACTGCAGGTACGTAGAGTAAGTTATTTTTAAGCTCTAAGGGGTTTTAACTGGATTATATCTGTGTTAGCTGTATTTAGTTGAAAGTTCACAGTATTTTGTGGTATTTTGCGGCTCTGCAGTACAGAGCAATGACAAGTCATTTTTCACACTTAGATGTAGGTAAGTGTTAGGTTTCATACTTTCTCCTTTCTATTACCACTTTACTAAAGTAACAAAAGGGAGGTAAAAATATTTATAACTTTCTCCGTATTTAGAAAAAAATTTATGAGTACCATGGTACTAGCTTGGGAGTACCATGATACCAAATCTAAATTAAATTTAAAAAAAGTAAAACAATTACCAATACACTCAAACATTTTATATTTTTTCAAATATAGGCTACTACAGTGCATTCACCATTTTAACATATTTAAATCTTCAGAAACAAAACTCAACAAAGTACATGATAACACCTACATATTACTGTGCTACTTAAATTTTTTTTTTAAAGCCACAGTTCATCCTAAACTGTTACAAAAATATATAGAATATTATGAGTACATTGCTCTATCTCTTAACGCTTTAATAATTTGGTAAAAGATAGGAAATATCAATTAAAACCTACTACTTACTCAGATCTAGGACCTAAAATGCAGCAACATGCAGAATGCAGAAAAAATGTGCTGATGGTGACATGGCTGCCTTTAACCTTATGCTAAAAACAGCCATTAGCCAACCACATATTGCCTTATCATGTAAATGTACCACAGTATGCTGCCAACGTACTGCAATATGTTGCATTACAATATATAACTTAAGGCCTAATTTGCAAAGGTTTGCCTTTGTGAATTGGGCTCTTAGACTTCAAGTCTAAAGTTAGAATGTAGGTCTAAGTTTACCTTTGTGAATTAGGGGCCAGATGTAGCAAAACAGTTTGCACATCGCAAACAGCAAATTTTGCTGTTTGCGACGTGCAAACTGCACTTGGCAATGCACAAAACCCCTTTTGCGATTCGGTAACCTGGTCACCGAATCGCAAAACGGGTTTGAGAGTCGCAATTAGGAAGGGGAGTCCCCTTCCTAATTGCGATTCGCAGTGCAATGCCAGATTGCTATGGACCACTGCCTGCTCTGAAACACTGAAACGTAAACGTTTCATTTTTTAGTTTTGCAATGCATCTCATTTTCCTTTAAGGAAAACGGGCTGCATTACAAAAAAAAAAAAAAAATGCTTTATTTAAAAGCAGTCACAGACATGGTGGTCTGCTGTCTCCAGCAGGCCACCATGCCTGTGAGTGCCACGAGTCTCAAGGGGGTCA
Organism: Pleurodeles waltl; assembly: GCF_031143425.1. Classification (NCBI taxonomy): domain Eukaryota; kingdom Metazoa; phylum Chordata; class Amphibia; order Caudata; family Salamandridae; genus Pleurodeles; species Pleurodeles waltl. The sequence goes on from NC_090439.1 coordinate 334,679,171, forward strand.
CAAATTGCGACCCACCTCATTAATATTAATGAGGTGGGCCTTTGTGACCCCCTTGCGAGTCGCAGATGGTGTCAGGGACACCATCCTACATTCCAATTTGCGACTCACAAATTGCAAGTCGCTCTGACTCGCAATTTGCAAGTCGCAAAGTGGAATATAACTACATCTGACCCTAGGTCCTTAGAGATAAGGTCTAAAGATATCCTTGAGGTTTAAGTTTACACTTGTGAATCAGACCTAAAGTATTTTTAAAACTATAACTTTAAAACTACTTATGCTATTAACATATATTACGAAAAATTAACATTTAAAGAAAATAATATATTTTCCTGCCACATTACATTTACTTCCACTAACAAACTTTCACACTACGTCTGTTTTAATTACCACACTCCACTGTATGATACTATACTGTATGCCACTACACTGTATTCCACTCCACTCTAGGTTATTACACTGCATGCCACTCCACTCTATGTCACTGCACTATACGCCACTTTACTGTATGCTAATCAATTTACGTCACTCCACTCTACCCAACTCCAATCGACGCCACTCCACTCTACACCACTATGCTATTACACTCTATGCCACTTCATTTTATGCCACTCCAGCGCATGCCAATACACTGCATGCCCTTTTATGCAACTCCACATCACTTCACTATACAGTATTCCATTCTATCACATTCTACTCTACACCACTCCACTGTACACTATTACACTGTAAGCCACTACACGGTATACCACTCCAGTCTATGCTGTTCCACTGTATGCCACTACACTATTCCTTGCCCTATTCTACATTTTTGATCTCCACGCCTTTCCACACTATGCCACTCCACTCTGCCCCACTCCAGTGTACATTATTCCACTGTGTGCCACTCCAGTGTACTCCACCTTACACCTCTCCACTCTACAACACCCCAATGTACGACATTCTACTCTATGCCATTCCACTGTATGCCAATCTACTCTACGATATCCCACTGTATGCCAATCCACTCTAACACACTCCAGTGTATGCCACTGCACTGTACACAACTCCACTGTATGATATTCCACTCTATGCTGCTCAACTGTACAACACTCCAGTCTATGCCATACCATAGTACACTACTACACTATACTCAATACACGCTTTACTAATCCAATGTACTTAACTCTGTTGTACGACACTTCACTCCATGCGATTCTACCCTATGCCACTCTTCGCCACTCTAATATATGCTATTCCATTATATACCATGCCACTGTTTGCTATTCCATTCTACTCCACTGCCTTCAGTTCCACTCTATGTCACTCCACTCTAAGCCACTCTACTCTACTCCATCCACGTCACTCCAGTTTATGCTACTGCACTGTACGCTACTCTAGTGTACATTATTCCAATGTATGTCACTTCACAGTGCTCCATTCTACTCTATGCTATTCCATTCTACACCACTACACTGTATCTAATTCCAATCTACACCACTCCACTATATCCCACTCTAGTGTACGCCACTATACTCTACACTATTTCAATGTACACCACTCCACTGTGACACACTCCAGTGCACGCCACTGCACAGTACATCACTCCACTGTATTCTATTAAACTGTATGCTGCTCAACTGTACAATACTCCAGTCTATGTCAAACCAATCAATCAATCAATCAGAGTATTTGTAAAGCGCACTACTCATCCCGTGAGGGTCTCAAGGCGCTGAGGGGGGGAGCTCCTACTGCTCGAACAGCCATGTTTTGAGGTGTCTCCTGAAGGTAAGTAGGTCCTGTGTCTGACACAGGTGGGTGGGAAGAGTGTTCCACATCTTGGTGGCAAGGTGGGAGAACGATCTGCCACCAGCGGTCGTTCTGTGGATGCATGAGACAGTGGTGAGGGCAAGGTCGGCAGAGCAAAGCTGTCGGGTCACGGTGTAAAAGGAGAGCTGTCTGTTGAGGTATTCTGGCCCGGTGTTCAGTACCATGTGAGCGTGAGTGAGGAGTTTGAACGTGATTCTCTTGTTGATGGGGAGCCAGTGTAGGTCTCTCATGTGGGCTGTGATGTGGCAGTGGCAGACGATGTCCAGGATGAGGCATGCAGAGGCATTTTGTATGTGTTGCCACTGTAAGCTACCACTGCCAATGCACTCCACACTAATCCACTGTACTCAACTCGATTGTACAACACTCCATTTTGTCTATCCCACCCCCCTCTATGCTGCTCTAATAGATGCTATTCCACTATATACCAATTAACTGTATACCACCCCACTCTTGGCTGCTGTACTCTACCCCACTGTACTCTACACCAACCCAGCACATGTCACTGCATTGCACACCACCTCACTGTATTTCACTCTACTCTACAACAATGTACTGTATGCTTTTACACAGTACATGACTCCATTCTCTGCCACTCCACTGCATGCCACTCTCTCTATTCCAATCCACTCTACACTGCTACACTGTACCCCATTCCACTGTATAACACTCCATTCTACACCACTCTACTGTATGCTATTTCACTATGTCCCACTCCATTCTGTCACTACACTGTACATCAGTAACACTCAACATTATTCCACGCTACACCACTCCACTGTACCCTATTCCAATGTATGCCACTCCACTCTATTAAACGTCACTATAAGGCACTACACTTTACACTTTTCCACTGTACACCATTCCACTCTAGAACACTGTGATCTATGCTATGCTACTCCACAGTACACAATTACACTGTATGCCACTACAGTCTACCCCAGTACTCTTTACCCCACTCTACTCTACAAAACTCCACTGCACAGTATTCCACTCTACAAAGTTACACTCTATGCCATTACACTGTATACTGTATACCACTCCACTCTATGGCATTCCAGTCTAAGCTATTCTACTGTATGCCACTACACTATATGTCACTCCACTCTACTGTGTGTTAATTTACTGTACACCACTCCACTTTATGCTATTCCACTGTAAACCACTCCACTATACCCCTCTCTAGTGTACACTATTTTGCCGTATGGCACTCCAATGTATGCCACTCGATCTCTGCCACTCCCCTCTATGCTATTCCACTGTATGCCACTATACTGCACCTCACACCAGTCAACTCTAGAACGCTACACTGTACGCCGCTCAACTCTGTGCCTTTCCAGTGTATGACACTTCACTTTACACTATTCCACTGTTAGTAAAATACACAATAAGTCACTGCACAGGACACCACTACACTGTACACCAATCCACTCTTCACTATTCCACTGTAGTGCACTGTGCAGCACTCTGCCCTATGCTATTCCACTCTATGCCACTCAACTGTATACCCCTCTACTGTACACCAGCCTACTATATGGTATTCCATTGTGTTCAACTCAATGCACTCTGTGCCACTCTACCCTACCCCACTCCACACTACACCACTACACTTCATGCCACTCCCCTCTATGCCACTCCACTTTATGCCACTCCAGACTATTCCACTGCACTGTATGCTAATCCCCTCTACGCTACTCCACCCTATGCTATTGCACTGTATGCAACTCCATTCTTGCTATTACACTCTATGCTATTCTACTGTAAACAACTTCACTATTTGCAACTCTACTGTACATCACTCCACTATAAGCTATTCCACTGTACAACCCTACACTCTAAGTACCTCCACTGTACGATACTCCAGTATATGATATTCCACTCTACGTACCTCCACTCTATGGCACTCCATTCAACTCTACGTTATTGTACTATATGCCACTACACTGTACTTCACTCCACTGTACACCGCTCCGCTCTATGCCACTGCACTTTATGCTACTCCACTGTATGCTTTACACTTTACCATACAACACTCTATGCTACTCCACTCGTTGACTCTGTATCGGATGCTATTTTAATGTATGCCACTCCACTCTATGTCACTGCACTCTAAAACACTTCACTCTACGCTATTCCACATTACATCACCCTAATATATGCCACTCCACTGTACCACACTGCACTGTACAGCATTCTACTCTGTGCCACTCCAGTGTACACCACTCCACTGTACTCTATTCCACAGTATACCACTCCAGTGTAATACATTCCTCTCCACTCCACCCTACTCTACCATACAATCCTATACTTTATGGCAGTAAACTTTACAGCACTCTCCTCCACTGTTCTGTACCACATTCCACTTAATAACACTCCACTCGACCACAGTAAACTCAACAATGTGAAAAAAAATCTATTAAAAATAAAAAAACTTTCAAATTCAAAGAAAAAAACAATGATTAAAGCTTTGATATGGTTAGGGAAACTTTATTTATTCTTGCTATACAAATAACATTTAAAATACACAAACATTAGAAATTATTCAGTTATAATTATACCTTACATTTATAGTTTGCACACCATCCTTTAACTTTATAGAGCTTAATTTGTTCTTTTGCTACAAACAAAAGAAAAAGTACACAAACATGTAAATGTTGTTTAGAAATTTAAAGATGTAACTGTTAAATTCCTCTTCTGACACAGCATTTTAAGACAACTGCTTCACTTCTATGCATGAGTCACTAATAAGGCATGCAAAACTAAGCGCCTGATTTAGATCTTGGTGGTAACTGTCCCACCATTGGTTTTCTGACTGAAAATCTTTCCACTCCCTTGGTGGTCCACCTACCAGATTTAGATGCTGGTGGTCCCATAGGCAATAGCTCGCCTGAGTCCAGCCGACTCCTCCAATGATTCTCATCTGCATTGACAGTGCCACTGGAAATAGTGGCGGGACTCTAGTCACATTAAACATTGTGCAGATTTGGATGTGCCTTACCGACAAGCCGACTGTAGCGGTCCGACCTTCACGTCTGAGGTTTAGGATCGGGGGGAGAAATGAGGTAAAAATGTATCTTTTTTTCCCAATTCCACTTTTTTTTTTACTACACATGAGTGGACAAGACCTTCCTCAACAGCTGCCACTGGACCACAGAAAATACACAACCCCTCATCACCTGACTCAAAGGTAGGGAACCTGCATTCCATGTGTCCACTGTGTGGTCACTGCACCTGGGTTCGGGACCACTGCAGTTATATACATGTCACAGTAATTTTTAAATGACAATGACAGTATAATCACACTGGTCAATTGTGTGCATATGTGTGCATTCCAAATGGACCTCTACCTGACAAGTTGTGCCTCCATTTGTGTATGTGAGTCAGTGGGTGTACGTGTGTGCGTGACGTGATTGGCTGGTTGAGGTGGAGGGAGCTGGAGTGGATGGTGTAGTTGTGTCAGTATGTGTGCCACTTGCATTTGGTATTGATGTTGTGTATGTTGTGTTGTGTGGTGTGATGCTGTGTGCAACACTCAAGTGAGTGTTCCTGCGTTACAGTCATTGTCATGATGTGTGTAGTTGTGCTTGTGTGTGCTGGTGTTTGTGTAGATGAGTGTGTAGTTGTGTTTGTTTGTTGTGGTTGTGTTGTTTGTGGATGCAGTTTCAATAGTGTGTGTATGTTGTGTCAGGATGTACGTTAATGTGTGTTTTTGGCATCTACATGTTGTGTTGTGGTGAAATGGCAATGGATACAAGTGTGTATGTGGTGTTTTGTGTAAGATGTTGTGCAGGAGAACACATATGGCCGAGATACAGTGTGTGTGTGTGTGACTTACTTCTATCCCATGGCCACTTCTATTGTCCGATGTCCTATGGGTCCAGTGACATCCTCCTGCCTCAGCAATCCTCCAGCAGCACACCACCGGTAGGACTGTAACATCTAAATATTATTGGCAGTTACCGGCTAGACTAATGGCTAGGAAGAGCACTCTGTTGTGGTGGATGGTGGCTCTACCATAATATACCTAAATACAGCAGGCAGAACACCATTGACTTGATGGTGTTCTCAGGTCCGCCGCCACAGTGGATTGGCAGTAAGACTGCTAAGAACTAAGGGACTTATTAGGAGTTTGGCGGTCTGACCACTGGACTGCCAACATGATGGTGGGAAGGCGGCATCCAAGCCGGCAACCTTCCCATCACCATAATAGGAACTCCCCACCGGGCCAGCTGTGGAATAGGGAGAGCCAATGCCAGTGCGGTGTGTGCGCTAGCAGCACACTAAAAATGGGCAGTGTCTGCCATAGCGGACTGCGCATTCCGAGTGTGCTGACAGGGGGGCCCCTGCACTGGCTAAGAGCGCCCCTCATGCAATGAGGAATGGCAGTGCAGGAGAAGCCACATCCCTGCCTTTCTGCTGGCATTTCTATGGCAGGCTCCCTGCCGTAAAAAGACCTTCGGAAAGGCAATTCGTAATCAGCACAGCAGTGATGAACTCATCACCGCTATGGTTGACCATGACTTGCACTGCTGCCAACCCGTCAGCATCCATGATCCTGGCAGTGGCGGCGGTGTGCTGGCGGTTGGACCACCAGCATTGTAATGTGGCGGTCCGATCTCCAAGGTTGCAGCGGTCTGACTGGCACCGCTGGTACAGCTGTCCATACTTGTAATGAGAGCATAAATCAGGCCTTACATCCTATGCAAAACCTTTTGTAGTTTGTGAAAATATCACACATGTATTCCTGAAGCAAGCAGAATAGCAGACACCATTAGGAAAATGTGTACAATAAAACTGTGACTTGAACCATTTGTGATCACCTATATAATATACATTCTTCAAAAATGATTGGTCTTAGAATATTCGTTGAACTTTAGGAAATTAATATCTGTATCTTATTACTCTCTAGATTATATTGAAATTGTCTTTTTAATATCAGCATATGCATAAAAATCCACAGGTGAATAACATATTAAAAGGATAAGCTTTAGTTTGTCTCACATATTTTGGCAACAGGTCTTTGATTTGAGCTGCAACCTATTTATAATGTATGTTTACAACTCACACTAGTTGTACTGTTCTGATTTAAAACTTTAATGGTAGTTAATCTGTGTACCATATAAATTTTCCTAATGATTTTATGACCATATATCTGTTACCATAGTAAATCAGTGCACTCTATTTCTATTCCGTTCATGCACTGATGGATATGTATACAATCTATGCTGTATATATTTGTGGGCCTTTTACCTACCTAGTTTGTTTTCTAAAATGATCTATGGTTTTGTAAATGATTAAGAGGAGCAGTAGCTTGAAAGATGTTATCAGTATTGTCATACTTGGTGTAATCAATGAAGCTACTTGAATGCTCCCTGCTCATATGTACAGCTGTGGTGGGAAGCAGATGCAGTGCTCTGATATGGGCTATGTTGATGCCTGGAAAGTGGCAAACCTTGAGAGGGGGCTCATGGAGATCATGTGCGATACGTTAATAAGTTGCACACACACAGGATTTAATTAAATAATTAGCAAATCTCACAAGACTATTTGTGAATAGTTAACTCTCCATAAATAAAATGCCAGTGAACTAGCCTAGCATTTTTATTTCAACAGACATCAAGAAGTGTGTCCATAAAAGGAAGCATGTGGAAAATGCAGATGCTCTTGAGGTTGAAACTCAAAGGGAAGCTTTAATCACAATTTTTAGAGTCGAGTCAGAAACACTGATAAAAGAAGCAGTGAATACTACTGTACAAGAGCAGCAAAACAAGACAAGAGGCAGGATTTAAACAAAGAAAAGGGTCTAGCAAACATCTGAGATGAAAATATTTACAAGACAAACTGATGCACGAAATGCTCAGCCACATAATGGAAGTGCTCAAATTTCAGCAAACACAAAGGAAGTTGTGAGGCTCAATATAGATTCCAAACAGATGCCTTACCTTTTCATGCTGTAGTCAAAATCACCATATTATTAAAGGTATGGAAAGATATTGACAAAACATAATTTCCCATATTTTTGTCTCTAAAATATGTTAGAACAATTCTAGCCAGTATGGTATCGTCTTCTTCACTGGCATCTGAAGAGGCTTTGCTTCCCGAGAGCAAGTATGTATGCTACTTATACTTATGTATCACAAGCATTGTTCAAGGTTTTACAGTCTTTGTTCGACTGTCACAACAGAAAAGAACAAACATAAGTTGGAAAAATTTAACTGTTAGCTAATTTCCATTCAGACACCACTTTTGATTCTTTCTGGGCATCAGCCATAACAGCTGGAGCAGCTGGAGCAGCTGGAGCAGAATCAATACCATTGTGGCTAAATTTATGGAAAGTAGACCAGGCTAAAAAGTTGTTGATTCATTGGTCAAAAACTGTTTCGACCTGAACTCAATAACTAGATTAATAATCGCTGAAGGAAAGGACAATGTTTTATCCTTTAAAACAATTGACTAGGAAGGAAACCTTAGAGGCAAGGCTTGAAACTAGGGACCCAGGCTATTTGACAAAGTCCATCACTTCAAAATACAGTCTCAAAAACACCAAATTCCTGATTATATGGAAGAGTAAGGGAGGGGGCACAATATCAAGGTTCTTTGCAAAATGGAAATCGTTAATGCATGTCAAGTGGGTCAAGATTGGAAAGGAAAATTTTGAATAGAATGGGTAATTATTACACATACAAACCATTTTATAAAGAGAAAATTACCAAAGTAAAGTTGAAGAGACAAACAATGAAATTAGGAGTATAAAATCCACTTTAAAAAGGGGCAGTTAATTCAGTTCCTGATATGCAGACCTAATCTGGCTTTCATTAAACAATCTTCTCGGTTCCCAAACCAAAAAGGAAGGTAACATTCGTCCTAGACTTAAAGGCACTGGAAAATGTGTCCTTACACCGCATTCAGGATGTTGACTGTACAATTCATGATTCTACTACTGTCAAAATGTAGTTTTATGGACATACAGAAAGCTTATTTCCATATACCAATACTTCCAGTCAGTAAAAAATATCCCAGGTTTGCCATAGAGTAGGATCAACCACAGTACAAAGACTTACCATTTGGCCTGTCATCCTCAGCAAAGATATTTAAAAAGGAACCAGCCTTGGTGGTGGCATTCCACCAATTACAATATAGTCAAATTGTGAGAAATTGTGGGTTGGTTGACTGGGGTGTGAGACCTAGTCAAGCAACAGCCCCTACCCTTGCTGTACGAACCACAAGAATTGACCAAGTTAACCTGTGTTTATCCCTGGATAGATTTGCACGATAAGTAGTCATGTTTAACTTAGAGGCAATGTGTAAAGGATTTATGCAGTACACAAACAAAAAGTGAAAACACAGCACAAGAAAAATAAACACCAAAACAATCTAGAAAAATAGAGTAAACCTTAAATGATTTAACACCAAAATGACAAAAATCTAATCAGCAGAACAGGAGGTGTGAATTTTTAAAGTTTAATGTTCAAAATAGTCATTAAAAGATAAAAGCGACAACCGCGGACATCTGGTCATGTCAGACCAGGTCAAAATTTAAGGCCAACTGCAATGGGGCACAGTTCGGCTACAAGAAGTGAACTGGGCCTGATCAGTTCTTACCTTTGGAGTTAAAAAAGGTTTGAGAAATAAAATGTCTGTGAAGGTAAATGTCTAGCGGAATAAGGCTGCAGGCATGTCAGTGGAGGGAGTGGCAACGTTAGATGGCTGTGGAGTGAAGCAGCAGTTAATATTTTTACCTTCAGACTTCGTCAAACAAATGGAATTTCAAACTCTCCAGCGAGGCGAAGCAGAGGGCTGTGGCTGACAACAGTTCCATAAGTTAGATACCCTTTTGGCAATGGACCACTGAAATGGATTTTGCTACTGCGGAGGACAGGGTAGCTGGAGAAGCCACAATTTGAATTTGACTGGAGACTCATCTCAGGGAGATAGGCCAGCAGGTTGGTCCCAGTCTCTTCCTAGTTCTCAGAGTACTTTTCAGCCAAATTTTGTTTAAGTCTTCCGTTTTGAAAATTGGTCTTCTGGGCACATTCAGCACTACAGCCAATGGTCCAGGAGCAGAAGGAGACCTCTTGGGGGGTCAGAACTCACCCAGACTGGGTACAGACATGGGTTCAACATGGTGGGAGTCTGTTATGTCCTGCTGGTTCCTCCCCCCATCCTGCCAGTTAATGGCCAATTAAGGCACACCTATTCTGTCTATTGTGTGACTGTCTGAGAGGAATTCACAAAGTCTAACTCTCAGCGGCACTCAGTCATATGACCCAAGACAGGCTGCAGTGACAAAGGGCAGGAAAATTACAACTTTCTAAAAGTGGCATTTTCAAAATTGTAATGATAAGAGAGTTTATCATTACAATTTCATAGGTACCAGACATGACATATCTACTTCCTCTCAGTTAGGAATTACAGTTTAATAAATGCAATAAGAAATGCCCTATGTTATCGTATGGGAGGGGTAAGCTACCACTACCAGGACTTGTATGACTTACATGCACATGTCCAATCTTTTAATTACACAGTAGTCAGTCCTATGGGCTACCTAGGACCTAACCTAGGGTTGCCCTATATGTAATACAAGGGGAGTTTAAAGCTTGCCAAGGAGATTTAAATGCCAACTCAGCATCACAGTGTGACACTACATTCAGGCTGCAATCGCAGAACTAGGACATGTTTTGAGGTGCTACTTAAGTGGGTGGCACAATAATGCAGCAGGCCCACTGGTAGCATTTACTCTTCAGGCCCTGAGCATATGGTGTACCACTGTACAGGGGTCTTCTAAGTAGATTAAAAATGCCAATTGGCTACAAACCAATTTAACCATGTTTTAGGAGACAGCAGAAACACTTTAACACTGGTAAGCAGAGGTAAACTCCTAAGGCCAACAAAAATGAATTTCAGCAAAAGGCGAAGGAAAAAAGGCAAAAGGTTAAGTGGGTGACCTGGCAGATTGCCAGGTGATAGGCTGGTTCTTCTTTCCCTAAGCACTAGCCAGTGTTGAGAAGGTGTGCACAACTCTCTGGATGTTTGGACTATTGGTAAATGATCAGAAGTCAAGCATACATACCATAAACTTAGTAAAGAGTTAGGTTCCGTCTTCCTTTCAGAGCAAAGAATTTTGAATCTGCAGACTGAGCTGGCAGATTGATTAGCCCTACCCGAGGCATCAGCCAGAACTGGGTTCAGAGTACAGGGGCTAATGCTGTAAACATTAATGATGGTTCCCTGGTCACACCATTTCAACCACTAGTTTATCACTTACTGAAACATTGGTCTTCTGACGCCCAAAATTATGAGAAGTTGATTATGATAACATTTGTAATAAAACATGAACTACAGTGGTGATTACAGATACACAAACAAAGGAAAGGGACATAATTCCAATATCATAACCCTGTGGTAATAACAACTGGGTCAAGTGCATGAGATTGGGGTGCAACACTAGATAGGCAAGAGATAAATGGGGCATGGTCAGCCCTAGAACAGGTTTACTCTTCGAATTGTAAATAACTATGTGCAGTGAAGCAAGAACTCCAAGGAGTTTTCCAGTATCTTTGTTACACAGTGGTATTAATCAGAACAGACAACGAAGTAACAAAGAGCTAACTCAAAAAGCAAGGGGGGACAATGAATACAACCCTAGCAGAGATAAGAGAGAAGATATTCACCTGAACAGTTACAGTCTTGTCCCTCAAAGCAATATATATATATATGTATATATATATATATATATATATATATATATATATATTTATATATGATTCACCAGAAAGACCCAAATTGCCGAGGCTCAAAAAAAAAAGTGGCGGTCCGACCATGGCTTCGAGAAATACCATAAAAATACACAACAAATTCTTGTAATAACAAGAAAGGTCAGGACACTTCCAGTGTGATTAAAGCTTTTACTCTTCACAGATTATTCCTCCCAACGCGTTTCAGCCGTAGCCTTGTTCACAGATGGGGGAGCTTAGCACACTGGCTTACAAGTACCTGCAATCAGCAAAACTAACAACGGACAAAAACAGCATATGCATTGATTTGTTTGGATAACAAGGCGGCCATATTAGGCTGATCCCTTATACATGATATAACTTTCACATTTTGTTAATACTTTCTCTTAATGTTAGATGAAGACCCCAAAAATAATTACAGAAACCCATACATGTGAAAAAATCAATACTAATACCAACAAAACAAATATGTACATCTATATCTTTTGTTGTTATAATTACCTTGGTGAATTATGACCATGGCGGTTACCGCCATGGTCATCCGCCGGTTCTCCGTCCCGCCCGCAAGGGCGGAAACGACCGCCGGGCTGGAGACCTGGGTCTCCAGCCCTTCGGCTGTCAGTATACCGCCGGCGGTATTTGGACATGGCTTACCGCATTGGATTTCCAGCGGTTTGAACCGCCATGAAATCCATGGCGGTAAGCACTATCCTTCCCTGGCATTGATAGGGGTCTCCGCCACCCCCCATCCCCACCCCGACTCCCTCCCCTACACCCCCCACCACCCCTGCCACCCCCCAAAGGTGGCAGGGCCCCTCTCCCCACCCCGACCCCCAACATAACATTACTCACACACACCCGACATGCATGCAGGCACCACCAACACGCACACACCCCGACATACATGCCCACAGCCACACACACAGTCAGGCATGCACACCCACATTCAAACATACACGCACACATCCATTCAGACATACCCACAGCCATACAGGCACTCATTCCCATACACACAACACCCCCGCAAGCATACACAAACTCACACACCCCCTCTACATACACAGACGCACACCCCCATGCACGCACACAACACACAACAACCCCCATCCCCAACGGAAGATCGACTTACCTGTTCCGTCGATCCTCCGGGAGGGGACAGGAGCCATGGGGGCAGCTCCGCCGACACGCCACGCCAACAGAACACTGCCACAGCGAATCACAGGACGTGATTCGCTGGGCGGTGTTCTGTTGGTGTGGTGGTGGAGCAACCTCCACTTCCCCGCCGCCCGCAAGTATGGCTGTTGGTGGCTCTCCATCGGAATAACGACAGAGAGCAGCCAACAATCATAATACGCCGAGCGGCAAACCGCCTGCACAGGCGGTCTTCCGCACGACGGTCCCTCGGCGCTCTTGCAAAAAGACCGCTGAGGTCGTAATGACCCCCTATATTTCTTTCCTTCACTTCTCCTGCTATCTGAATGTATCTGTTTGTTTTAAGGACTCTGGTACTTTTAGGTGAGCCAACCAGTGAGAAAGGTATTTAGATCACTCCTTTCCCAACACATACTTGCACATTTCATTTACCAATAAGTTCACATTAAAATGTCACTGAATGTACCTTGGCCCTTTACACCTAATGCCACTAGTGTGCCTGCAGCACTTGTCGTGGCAACCACTTAATTTACCTTTAAAAAGGGTTGCTGGCCTGCTACTACAGGCTTTGTGCAGTTAAATATTGCAAAATGTAAGTGGCAAAATTAAACTGATGACAAAACTAAACCATTTCTTCACTGTAGGGTTACTCCTTACAAGGATAGTGTTTGCTTCTTGACTAGGTTGGCAATGCCACCAAGCACTAGCACAATTCCTGACAAACATAGGTAACCTGAATATAAACTAAGCTCTGCATACATTTTCAAATATCTAGTTTCAAAGACATTGCAACGTTGATGTACGCCTATATCACAAAATGGCATGGTAATAATCCACAATGGTTAAGAATGTATGAACTATTCTAGGAGTATGAACAAATACATTCTTACCTTGTGTATGTATACAAAAGAAAAACAAACATGCTCAAAAAAATGATATATTTTGTTAGAAATGTGGTCTTTGGTTGGCAGTCAGGTTACCCCCTATCCAAGCAAAAACCCTCACTCTAGTCAGGGTAATGGAGAAACACACTTAGAGAACCCCTGTTTAACCCCTTGGTAGCTTGGCACAAGCAGTCAGGCTTATTGCAGAAGCAAACTGTAAAGTATTTGTACCAACACACACAGTAACACAGTGGAAGCACTACAAAATGGACACCACATCAGTTTAGAAACATAGGTAATATTCATCTAAATCAAACAAGACCAAAACTACAAAAATCCAACATACACAAGTTAAAATATGAATTTTCAAAAGAATAAGAGTCTTGCTCCATAGTGTCGTAGTTTGACTCTTGCTTTAGGCAATACTGCTGGTTTAAGGATGACAGTACTTATATTTGTAGGTGACTATGCCAGTCCTACAACAAATGTCGTCCCAACCCTCCCGGCTCACAAGCAGCACCTCACCAAAAACCCAAACAGTAAAAGGTGATTTGTGGCAGCCTTTACGCATGGACTCAAGAGTGTGACATCTCAGGGAGTGTTGTGGTTAAACGAAGATTACCCCTTTCCCACATAAACACCATGTCTCAATCAAACACAGGCAATGAAGAAGTTGCAGTAAGGTTTCAATAGGTTTTATTTAGCAAAACTGCAATCTGCGATAAGTTGCATGGGCTGCAATTACTTAGATAATGAACAGTGCAAGAAACAGAATAGTAAAGACAAGAGTCATTAATACAAAGACCCCAACCACCTTGCAATATCATGAAATGACATCAAGTATGAGATATGTCCCAATACCCTAGCATAATGAGCCTAACCTCTAACCTAAAAGAGAGCTAGGTATGTTAAACCTAATCTGCTAATGCCATTTCCATGAGAAGAGCTCCCCAACCCTCATCACCTTGGAATGAGGTATCTAGCTCAGACTCTGTAGGGACACAAAGACTGGGTGAGCGTCAAGGCAACTTGCAGCATCGATAGCAGTGATGGCATCTGGTCGGAATCCCTCTGATCTGTTTATGTGGGTAGTATTTATACAGATCTGTTTGGACCCCTGATGCAGGTCTGTTCCCAAACAATAGATAACAAGACATGCTTGGGACAGTAATTTATATAAACAGTTCCCTCGAAATCATTAAGAGGGAAAGAACCTAATGTGAACTCCTACGGTTTGTTAATCTTTGTTGCTTGATATAACGCAAACTAAAACATGGGCTTAACTCAAAATAAGGCAGCCAAACCTAAAAGATTTCATTACATAAATGCGTTAAAACAGAGAAGCTCATTATGGTAAACGTCAATAGGTGTCAGGGGCATGAGTCTGCAAGCCAAAGGCTAAGCTAACTCCTGTATCCCATTAAAACAAACTAGGATTCAGTGCAATAGAAAACAATGGAAACATTGATTTTGCACAAATTACCTGGTTAGTGGCAGGGCAGGAGTCTCAGCAGAGAGTCCAGGTGCTGGCAGAGGAAGTCTTTGATGGCTCTCAAACTTCAAAACAGGAGGCAAGCTCAGTTCAAGCCCGTGGAGATTCTTCACAAGCAAGAATATACTGTACCACAAAGTCCAGTCTTTTTTCCCTTTCACAGGCAGAGGCAGCAACTGCAGGATTGCCCAACAAATCACAGTCACAGGCAGGGTCAGCACTCCTCCTCGGCTTTTCAGCACTTCTCCTTGGCAGAGGTTCCTCTTGGTTCTAGAAGTGGTCTGATTTTCAGGGATTTTGGGTCCAATACTTATAACCCTTTCTGCCTTTGAAGTAGGCCTACTTCAAAGGGAAGTCTCTGTTGTTCAGAAGATCATGCCTTGCCCAGGCCAGGCCCCAGACACACACCAAGGGGTTGGAGACTGCATTATGGGAAGGCAGGCACATGCAATTCAGGTGTAAGGGACCACTCCTCCCTCCACTCTAGCACATATGGATCATCGGGATATGCAGGCAACACCCCAGCTCCCTTTGTCTCACAGTCTAGAGGGTATTCACAAACAGCCCCACTGTTAAACTGACCCAGACAGGCAATCCACAAGCAGGAAGAGTCACAGAATGGTTTAAGCAAGAAAATACCTACTTTCTAAAAGTGTCATTTTCAAACTAACAATCTCAAAAACAATTTTACTAAAAGATGTGTTTTTAAATTTTGGGTTCAGAGACCGCAAACTCCACATTTCTATCTGCTCTCAAAGGGAATCTGCACTTTATTAATATTTAAAGGCAGCCCCCATGTTAACACATGAGAGGGGTAGGCCTTGCAACAGTGAAAACTGAATTTAGCAGTATTTCAATGTTAGGACATGTAACATACATCAGTACATGCCCCACCTTCAACATAAACTGCCCCCTGCCCATGGGGCTACCTAGGGCCTACCTTAGGGGTGCCTTGCATGCATGAAAAGGGAAGGTTTAGGCCTGGAAAGTGGGTACACTTGTTAAGTCAAATTGGCAGTTTACAAATGCACATACAGACACTGCAGTGGCAGGTCTGAGCCATGTTTACAGGGCTACTAATGTGGATGGCACAACCAGTGCTGCAGGTCCACTAGTAGCATTTACTTTTCAGGCCCAGGGCACCTTTAATGCACTTTTTTGGGACTTAGGGACAGATGTATGAATCTGGCCCATTGCGATTCGGTAATTGCGATTTTTAAGAAATCGCAATTACCGACTCGCAAAAGGCCATGTATCACATTTGCGATTCGGTAATTGCGATTTCTTAAAAATCGCACATGCAATTACCGAATCGCAAATTGCGATACTGGCCCCATTCGCAGCTATCGGCCTGTTGGCCCATAGCTGCAAATTTTTTGCATTTCCTAAATTGCAATTTCGGAAACAGAAATCGCAATTTGGGAAATGCAAAAGGCCAGGGTGCTTGGGGCCTAAGGCCCCCTCTCCTGCACCCCAATTTTTTTTTTTTTACAATGTAAAGTACACACATGCCAAAAGGGCATGTGTGCTTTACATATTAAATTAAAAAATGCAGTTTTACTGCATTTTTAAATTTTGCACCAGGTTACCACCTGGTTGCAGACAATGGTATTTTGCATGTGCAAAATACCATTCTGTGAAAAATCGCAATTTGCGATTTTTTGCAGAATAGCTTTGCGAACTGGATTTTGCGAATTGCAAATTGCGATTCGCAAAATCCAGGTCGCAATGCAGAAAATCGCAATTTTTGCGATTTTCATTTTGTGGTCTGTGAATGCCTTTGATGCATTGCAGACCACGATTTTGCACTCGCAAACGGCCGATTTCGCAGTTTGCGAGTGCAAAATCATTTGATACATCTAGCCCTTAGTAGTAAATCAAATACGCCAATCAGGGATAAACCAATCAACAATACAATTTACACAGAGAGCATAGGCATTTTAGCACTGGTTAGCAGCAGTAAGGTGCCCAGACTCCTAAAGTCAATAAAAACAGGTCAGTAAAATAGGAGGAAGGAGGCAAAACGTTTAGGGATGACCTTGCAAAAAGGACCATTTCCAACAATTTTAATAACATATGAGATACAGATCTCAAAAGTATGAACATAGAATAATAATTTCCAAATAAACAGCAAAAATAGAATCTACAGCTGTGGTTGTTAGCACCACAACTAACTTACCAAAGGGGTTTATGTCACTGCTCAAGTAGATGGAGGGCAGGCGCCTCAAATTTTCATGGGGGTGGGGGATTGAGCATTTATTTAGGGGTTTGGGAGGAGTAGTGATGTAATAGGAGGAAGGGTAGATGGGGTGGATATAGTGGGTGTTTGGGTGGTAGAGGGTGCTGGGGTGCTTGCTGTGGATTGGATGTAAAAGTGTATGCTTTGTCATGAGGTTGAGTTTGTGTGACACCTTAGCCTCATGTGTGATTGTTGATGTAGATGTGTGTTTGGGTGTGTGCTGCTTGTGAGGGCTTGCATTTTGATGAAGGCATGGTTTTTGTAGGTGCAGTGTCTTTTGGTGTGTGTTTCTGTGGTGTAGTTTATTTGGGTGATGGTGTGTGTTTTGCTGGAAGGTTTGTGTTTCTGTGGTGTAGTCTCTTTGGGCGGTGGTCTGTGTTTTACAGAGAGTGCGTATTTCTGTGGTGTAGTTGGTTTGGGTAACGGTGTGTGCTTTGTTGAGGGAGTGGTGGTAGTTTATGTCACAAAGCTTGTTTCATGCACGATCCACACAACCTGTTTACCCGAATACCAACCCTGTGCTTACATTAACCCATAGGCTTATTTAAAGGTACAGACTGACTTCCTAGGCCTCCCTCCCATATGTTGTTTGCATGTTATCATGTTAAAAGTGTTCACTTGTATGTCCTTATTATGTTCCTTTTTATGTACACTGTTTAATTGCACAGGTAATGCTCAGACACATTCACATGTGCTGCCCCGCTCACCATGTTTACAGGTCGTGCCACTTGCATGTTGTCAACTCGTGCCTCTCACATGTTGTCAGCAGCACCTGGTCCAGCCCTGCCGATTGCATGCAAGCTTGCGGGGATGGTCTATTTAAACCACACCTGCGACCACTCTCATTTGCTTGCCTTCAAGACTCTTACCTTGCAGTCTGCTCCCACTTGCCTCCTGTCGTGTCCTGAAGCTCTTCCTCCCTGCTTCCTGATCCCGCCTTGTTTTTGCTCCTCTTCTTTCCTGTTCCAGGCCTCCTGACATCAACAGCAACACTCCTGCAAAAATAAAGAATACCATAAGCTGGTCATATTGTGCTTCTGTGTGCCACAGGGAAGACAAGGTCAGTGCACTGTACTGTGGTAATTACAAAAGACTGCCATTATGCCTTAAATGCTTGATTGTTCAATGTGGTACAATCATGTTGTGTGTTCCACAAAGACTTCCGACAAAAGCAAGCCAACAGCAATCCTACTAATTGAATGCTTTGTTGGATGGGCAGCAGCCATGATCTATCTATGCTGATAATAGACATAAAAACGCCATGGTGAACACATACAGTTTTGTATACCCTCCTAGCGCTAAAGTGAAATTGGCATTCACTCACATTTCTATTCTGATTTAAACCAACAGACATTGGGGGCCTAATATACAAATCTATGCTGAGCTGTGATTTTCATAATACCTTACCCTAAAAGTGTTAAGGCACATGTGTTGGTGACTGCTGTGATGATTGCTGAACACTATTAAAAACAATTTGGTCAAGTTATAATTCTTGCTTGGATCTAATTGTGATTTTGTTTCCCCTACCGTCAATGCTACCCCTCTGAGTTGTAGTCATCCAGATACTCAGTTGCAAACCTGCTGGCCAGTGTTACTCACATTCTGAGTCATCCAGCTGTAGAGATTTAGACCATTGGACTGTGGGCATACACGATTTCCTCCATGGAAACCTGGATTTCAGGTGAGTGGTCCTGGCTGTGTCAGTTTAACATGTGGTGGTGGATGAGGGTGTGGTGGTAGTTAATGATGTGGGTGTAGTTGTGGTTGCGGTGGTGATTGGCGGTATGGTGTTGCTCTAAAGTTTGGCAGTGGATTACAGTGTGGTGGTGACTGAGGGTGTGTTGGTGTTTCAGAGTATGTTAGTGGTTGAGGTTGAAGTAGTGGTAGAGGAAGGGAGCCTAATTCTTATAATTATGGGTGGATGGATGGGTGTATGTGAGTCTTTGTGTGTTGTGGATGGGTCTGTGGTGGGGGAAAGTGTGGTGTTATTTTGTGTGTCTGTATGTATAATGTTTGTGTGTATGTTTAGGTTTTGTAGTAGGAATGTCTGTGTGTGTACTTTTGTGTTTGTCTGTCTGTTGTGGGTGTGACTGTTTAGGTGGGATTAGATGTTGTGGTTGTTGGGACAGAGGTAGTTGGTGGGGGTACAATGGTGGGAGGATGGATTTTTGAAGAGTAATGGACTAAAAAGGAATGTGCAGGTGGCGGTGGTGGAAAACAGTGATGTCTTAGGAGGATCTGAAGCAAGCCATGCATCTCTGTATACTGTATAGAACATACTGCACAGTGTATGCCCTTCTGGAAGGCCTGTAGTTCGGTGAAATGGTGACTGACCCCTAGTTGACACATTTTAGAAATTGGGTTACTAGTTGACTTGGGTTACTAAATGACTTGAGTGTGAGCCCTGGTCAAGCAGCAACCACAAGCCTAGTCATGGTAGTGTACAAGCAAACCACAATTTAACTTTTGCTTAACCCCCTGGTAATGTGGCAGGGTAGTCAGACCTAACTTAGAGGCAATGTATAAAGTATTTTTTGCAACACTTCAAATAGAAAAACAGTGACACCACACAAAAAGATCCCCTGTCACATTAGACGAATAGAGCACAATTTAATAAATAAAACAAGACCAAAACAACAACAATCCAAGCAACAGAACTGAAGTTATGAATTTTCAAAAAATAAAGTGAATCTAGTGCAGAAAAGCACCAAGCGCCAACTGTAGTTATCTGGTTACGCCAGACCGGGACAAAGTCACAAGTTCAGGCTGACAGTAATGGAGTGCGGGCTGGCTACAGGGAGCCACCTCAGTCCAATGAACACAGTACCTTAAACCATAGTGCACTATCTGTGAGAAGTTGCTTTGCGAGACCTCACATTGTCCAGCGTTGGTTACGAAGAAGCGGTGCGGCAAAGTTTGAAGGGCTTGGTGTCACTGTATGTCGGTTCTATGGAGCTGTGCAGCAAGGTTTTGCAGGACTTGGCATTGCTTTACATCTGTTCTGATAAGCTGGCAGCTGTGTGGTGAGGCTTTGCGAGAGCATCGCTTGGCATCTGTTCCAATGAGGCTAACAGCTGTGTAGTGAGGCCTTGCAGGGCTTCACGTCACTTCGTTTCAGGTACGATGAGGACCACACCTGGGCTTGGGAGGAGCACCTAGTGACCCACTTCCAAATGCTCACAGATGGCAGAGTCCATGTGCTGGATCCAAGTTTGTTGGAAACCTGCTATGTCCCTAAGACTTCTGATCAGGAGACCAGGCAACTATCAAAAACGAAAAAAAGGTTGGGGCTGCAAGGGTATTAGTGGTCCAGAACATGTCCCCCACTCAATAACTAAATGAACAACAAAGTGGCGTGCTGTTCTGTAATTATTTGGAGACTCCACTGGTACCTCAATTTCAATGCTCTGCAAGGTCAAACTAAAAGAGCATCTGTAAGCAGATGCACAAGTCCTCACTCAACGAAGTGGCATGCTTCATTATCGAGTCGTGTTCCTCACTGGGTGGGCACTGCAAGGCCCAGTGGGCCCCAACTAGGTGGCTTTTTGCCAGAGATCATATCCTTACTCTAAACTGCATAGGGAGTAGAGCAGTTGAGTAGTGTCCTGAAACTGGCTTAGGAGAGGGAATGGAAAAGTGGTCACCTGGGAATGAGGGAAATGAAAATTGGCTACGAGTAGCCATAAAGAATTTCATTAATTTAACTGAGAATTCCTGCCAAGATTTAAAACAGAATTAGAAACCAAGGATGCCAATGAATCCCTGGATCAAAAATAGGTTAACATGTTTCTTGCCTTAGTTCAACCACAAGGTGTCGATAGCAATTCATCACGACCAGTTTTATAATACCCAATCTACCTAGTTGGCTGTATTGTACAGCACCCGCCCAGCGAGGAGCACGGCCCAATGATGAAGCATAGCCACTTTGGTGGGTGAGGGCTTATGTAGCTGCATTGGGATGCTCTTTTAGTTTAACCTTGCACTGCATTGGAATAGAGGTACCCATGGAATTACCAATTAATAATGGAACAGCACGTCACCTTGTTGCTGATTTGACCATCAACTAGCCCTTGGAGTCACTCTGGGTTCAAGAGATGTCAGTCCAGTCCTTCCTACATAGGCAAGAGGGCAGCAGGCAGTAGGTCAGCAGAGTGTCAGTCTTTGCAGCAGCACAGCAGTCTTTCTTCCTGGTTCAGATTCAGGTTCAGAAGTGTACTGAAGAGGTGGTGTTCTAGGTCCCCATTTCATACCCTGGTTCTGGAAGGTGGGAAAAGCTTTTAGGTACTGTATTTGAAGTGCATGGACTCCTTCCCTCCCATGCCCTGGTTCCAAGTTGGCTATAATAACAATGTGGACTCATTAGGTCCTTTGTGTGAAGGAAGAGTACAGTCTGTTCAGATGTAAGTTTGGCTGTGCTAAGCTCCACCCCATCTGGCCAGCAGATGGCCCATTAATGCACATCTAATCCACTAGTATGTGACTGAGAGGAATTCTCAAAGCCTAACTGTCAATTGTACCCAGTCATGTAACCAGAGACAGTCTACAGGCACTAAATGACTGAGACAAGAAAATGCCAACTTTCTAAAAGTGGCATTTTCAGAATTGCTATTTAAAATCTAACTTCACAATGTATGGATTTTAAATTAGGATTCCAGAGAAACCAAACATGAACTGCTTTTCTCTTCTCGTTTGGAAAATTACACTTATACATGTAACAAGGCAACTCCAATGTTATCCTATGGGAAAGATAGGCCTTGCAGTAGTGAAAAAATAATTTAAGAGTTTTTCACTACCAGGGCATGTACAACTTAGGGGTACCTGTCCTGCTTTTTAAATACATTGTATCCTGCCCTCTGGGTTGCCAAGGGCCTATGCTAGTGGTGTTTTTATGTATTAAAAAAGAAAGGTGAAAGGTTTGGGTCAGGCAAAATGTTTATCTTGCCAGGTTGAAACAGCAGTTGAAAACTGCACACCCAGGCTCTGCAATGGCAGGCCTGAGACCAGTTTAACAGCTAATTAAGTGGGTGGCACAATCAGGTTTGCAAGCTCACTAGTAGCATTTTGTTTATAGGCCCTGGGTATATGTAGTGCCACTTTACTAGGGACTGATAAATAAATTAAATATGCAAATTGGGTATAAGCCAATGTTACCATGTTTAGAGGAGACAGTAACAGGCACTTTAGTACCGGATAGCAATGGTAAAGTGCACAAAGTCCTAGGGGCAATAAAAATGAAGTCAGCAAAATATAGGAGGAGAAAGGGAAAATGTTTAGCGATAACCCTGCAGGAAGGGCCACGTCCAACAGCGCACAACAGTCTGGCCTACATGGAGCCTGCACAGCAACCCCAGGACCTCCAAAAACATCTATTTTGGGTGGACAAGGGAAGGTGATGAGGTTCCTGGGGCATACGGGACCCCGGCCTTTAAATGAGTTAACTTGGGGGGAACAAGAGGGAGGGTACTGAAATTCCTGGTGGTCCACCACCACTTGTGGCTGGTCTGATGTACAGGCCTGTGATTTGGAAGAATTTGTGACTAATTCTCCTTAATGTCATTGCCACTGGGTCCCTTGGTTTTGGTAGTACCACCTTTCTACTTCCAGAGGATATCCTGTTCCCCACCTTCAAGGCCAATTTCTCCTTCACTAGCCTCGGAAGATGTTGATAAGAAAAGCAAAATGTATGAACCTATATGTACCCTATTTCAAAAGACAGTGGGCCTCATTTAGAACTCAGCAGATGGGATACTCCATCACAGCAGTAACAGATATCCTGTCCGCCAAATCTAAATCCCATCAGATAGAATGGAATTTAGATTTGGCTGACAGAATATCTGTCACCATTGTGACAGAGCAACTCGCCCACCTACTTCTAAATTAGGCCCAGTATTTTTCAAGGACATTTTCTACATACAATAAATGAAGCTGCAGTACATAAACAATAATCATCATCATTCTATATGCAATTAACTGCTTTACATTATAATCATAAGTGACTGTTTACATTGTCGGTGGATAATTAGGTCCCATATGTGCCTGATAAGGTGTCAATCACTCAACATCTATCATATGCTATAAACCACTAGTAGCAAGGTGGACAGAATATCAGAGTACATCCACAGCATTAGTACTTACATTTATGTTTATTGCAAAACATCTACAGCAGAATTGACTCTATACACTTTCCTATTTATGCACCCATCATGTATTGTGCATGTTTATGTGTTGTATGTGTAACTAACACAAATGCTAGGCACATAAACACATGAGGTCATTTATCATGTTTGCATCCATTTAGAACACTAGCAATTAAGGGGAAATCTTCCTTTAGGCCTCTGTCACATATGTAGACATACCTTATATATGCATCAATCCACCTATCATACTGTAAAATACACCTACTCTATACATCATAATGATGTACATTTCCTGGCATGGAAAGTGTTTGCACATTTTACCAACATCATATTGTTTCAGATTTTTAACAAGCACATTTTAGGTTTCTTTCATACTTCACATCAATTAAACATGTGCTACACAACACATAGGCCCTCATTACGACCCTGGCGGTTGGTGATAAAGTGGCGGTAATACTGCAACAGGCTGGCGGTAACTACTGCCAAATTATGACCATGGCGGAAAGATCTCTGAAAGACAGCCAATGTACCACACTGACCGCCAGGGCGGAAACAATAGGCACCATGGCGTTAGCCACCTACATCCAGCCCGAAGTCAAAGTTCCACCCACCATATTACAACAACACAATCCGCCACCTTTTCTGGAGCGGTACCAACGACATCAAAAGCCTGGCCGAAACAGACTGCAGAAGTCAAAGGACTCATCTTTGGAGACACAGGGAAGAACCATGCCGCCATGGAACCCGAACTGCAAGTTTTTCCAATGATATTCCACGTTCTGCTCCACCACAAACACCAACGCCGGTGAAGACAACAACGGTGAGTACAGCCTCTTAGCACACAAGGGAGTATGGGAGGAAAATTACAGTGACACACACACTTCATACACACCCCACACGCACACGCACCATACACACCCCACACACACACCATACACACAACCAGCTGCATAAGAAAACAAGTTAAACACTCTAAATCGGCTGAATAATGTAAGGACAAAAATAATTTACCAAAGTGAATGTAATAAGATCAACATAGTATAAATAAACATTTAGGCAATGTAACAGATATATACAAATGTAGAGAACAAAGGACACAGCCCAGTCCTCATATTGCGTGGGCCACATGGCCATAGGCCAAAGTCCAAGGCCCCACTTGTCACCTGCATCAACACGGAGAGCACACTGCAGGGGCATCAGTTGGTAAATAGGCAGGCACCTCAGGGGGACATGGGGGCAACTCAGCCGGGAGCTGAAACAAGACCACTGCTTCTGGATGGGGCAACATGCCCTGTGCTTGGTCCTGTGGAGTGCAAGGCCACAGTCTCTCAAGTGGGTATCTTGCCCACTGGTTCTGGAGGGGGCAACATGCCCTGTGCTTAGTCCTGGGGAGGGTGTCTTGCCCACTGGGTCTGGAGTGGACAGGCCGCACAGCAGCCTATTGGCACAGGATTACATTTCGTCTGCCAGCGGTAAAGGCTGCACTGTGTTGGTGGGAGGCTCTGGCACATCCCCTGCACCCTCGGATGGATGCATTGTGGTGTTGCTGCTGATGGTAG
Source organism: Pleurodeles waltl (assembly GCF_031143425.1). Lineage (NCBI taxonomy): Eukaryota > Metazoa > Chordata > Amphibia > Caudata > Salamandridae > Pleurodeles > Pleurodeles waltl. The sequence goes on from NC_090439.1 coordinate 334,704,174, forward strand.
GAGGCTCATGCACATCCCCTGCACCCTCGTATGGATGTACTGTGGTGGTGCTGCTGGTGGGGGAAGGCACCTGCACATCCCCTGCAACCTTGGATGGATACACAACAAAGCTTGGTGGTGGGGCCTCCATCACAGCTGCTGGCCCAGGCTCCTTGCCCTTCTTGTGAAGGAATGGGAGTGAAGGATGATTGAGTGGTTGTTGGAGGTGTCAGTCTGCTGGATTTGGGTGCAGATGCATGGGCTGCATACTGTTGTGAGGTGAATGGCTGTTGGGTGTCTGAGTGCTTGCGTTTGTATACTTTAGGAGGGGGACAGACACAGTGGGAGAGGACACAGGGGACGTGTGCATGGATGTTGTGGAGGTGTCTGCCACTGAGGGGTGTGTTTTGCTTGGTGTGGTGATGATGCTGGTGGTGGATGATGATGTAGTGCATGCAGGTGTGAGTGTTGATGTAACTAGATGGGAGGTGGAGGAGGAGGAAGAGGGGGAAACAGTGGAAATAGTGGATGTTGTTGTGTCTGCAACTGGATGGTGTTTGTGTGAGTGCCTGTGGGATGAAGTGTGGTGCTTGTGTTTGCCTGTGACATTCTTGGGTGTTGTCTTATGTGCATGCTTGTCTGTATGTGTGCCTGGGATGGGTTGGGGTCGAGAGGAATGGGACTGGGCAGTGGAAGTTGGAGGGGGTACGGTAGAAACAGGGACAATGGCTGCCATCAGAGAGGAGGCCAGAGCCTGAATCGATTTCTGTTGGGCCGCCAATCCAGTGTGAATGCCCACCTGGAATGCATTCAATTGTTGCATCTGGGCTGCCAGCACCTGGATGGCATTCACGATGGTTGACTGCCCTACGGAGATGGATCTCAGGAGGTCAATAGCGTTCTCACTCAGGGCAGCAGGGCTTACTGGGGCACGGCCTGAGGTGCCTGGGGCGAAGGAGATGCCCACCCTCCTGGGTGAGCGGGCACGGTCAATTTAATGAGGGGCTGCTGGGAGGGCAGTGCTGGTACGGGAGGTGGCGGCTGTACCTGTATCTGGGGTGGTCACAGAAGTGTCCCACACCACTAGGGAGCTTCCATCTGAGGAGGTATCTGTGTCTGAAGTGTCCCCTCCAGTCTTCGCTGTGATGCTCCCCTCACCCACCATCCCACTGGTGCCCTCAGCGTTGGTGGACTCTGCCTCCAGGGTCCTGTGGGATGCAGCTCCCTCCGTCACCGGTACCTCTGCCCCTCTGCCAGATGATGCTAATTCACATAAGGACAGGACGACAAAACAAGAAAGGAGGGAGAGAGACAAAGGATACACTGGGTCAAAGGCTGCACCAATACCACCAGTGGTGTACACAGCACCCTCACACACAGGGAACAGGCCTACGCACTATACATTGCACTACCAGTGATATTGCTAGCCACCAAGGCATGGGGAGGGACACACACCGGCAAATGCAGCACACCTGGGACCCACACAGCTCTGACCAGTAGTGGATGCCTACGTGCTAGGCAGCAGGATTATCCTTTTAGAACCCTAACCACAAGGGGGCTTACGCTGCAATGTCAGGCCTGGCCTAAGGGCACCCACTGATACACATCCACCATCCGGATACCACCCTACCAGGTGTAAGTTGTAATGATGGGCACTGTACTCACCCCCTTGTGGCTGCTGTGATGCCCTCAAGCGCCCATCCTGCTCTGGATAGGCCACCACCAGTATGTGGGCAATCAGCGGGGTTAGGGTTCGACGGGCACCCCTTCCTCATTGGGAGGCCATCCCCAGCTGAGCCTCCACCATCTTCCATGCCCAGTGTCTCAGGTCCTCCCACCGTTTGCGATAGTGGGTGCTCCACCTGCCATAGACCTCCAGGGTCCATATCTCCTTTGCCATGGCACGTCATATACCCTACTTTAGAAGGGGGCTGACCTGCAGAGGCAATACACACAGGGAAATACCATTAGACAACGAGTCCAGCCTGTTATACATAATGCCCACTTTACCCGTTTCCATTACCATTGGCACACACATAGCCCAGCACACAAACTGTACGCTGCCAAGAGGACATCCACCCACCCCCTTTACACGAGGCATTCACACACACCACTCCATGCATCCTTCCCACATGCATCATGCCCACAGTGTACTCACCTGTTGGTCTGGAGGCACATACAGCAGTCCGTACTGGGGTAGGACCCCATCCATCAGTCTCTCCAACTCCTCCGAAGTGAAGGCTGGTGCCCTTTCCCTGGTCACATGGATCATGGTAGGTTCCAGACACAGGTCACAGTAGCATATGCAATGTAGGTCCTCTCATATGGAAGGTCAGGTAACAAGAGAGGAATATGATAGAAAATGGCAGTCACGTCCACGGCGGTGCATACCGTCACCGCTGGTGTAGATCACCATTGGCCACTGTACCCGATAGGGCCCAATGTTAACCAATGAGGAGTTGTACAGCGGTTCCCAACCTCCTCCCGCAACGGTGCACAACGTCAGCGGAATTACCTCACTTCCACCTGTCCCTCCACACCGGACAGGCAGACACTATTTTGGGCAGGCCTCTGGAATAATGCTCACAAGAGCTATTGGCACATACTGAACAAATCACACTGACCCATTACATGTTTACAGAATGCAAACTACTGTTGTATCTCCATTGTTCAGGTTGTGACCGGCTCCTCACTCTTGTGTCCCTTAGATTTCTACCTCTGTGGAGAATAGGAGATGGAGACATACCCCTGTGTACAGACCCCTCGTGGACTTGGCAACACTGGAGGACAGGCCCATTATCCTCACCTATAGACTTGACAGGGCCACAGTCACAGAGCTGTGTGCCCAATTAGAGCCTGACCTGATATCTGCTATCCGTCATTCCACTGGGATCCCCCCTCTTGTGCTATTGCTATCAGTACTCCATTTCCTAGCAACTGATTCTTTCCAATTGACAATGGGCTTGGCAGCAGGAATTTCACAGCCAATGTTCTCAAACGTGCTGACAAGAGTGCTGTCTGCTCTGATAAAACACATGTGCAGCTACATTGTTTCCCCCCAGGTTGAGGATTTGGCCACAGTGAAGGCTGAGTTTTATGCAATGGGACATATCCCCGACATAATTGGGGTGATTGATGGAACACATATTGCATTTGTCCCCCCCTCACCTCGGCAGAATGAACAGGTGTTCAGGAATCATAATATTTTCCACTCCATGAATGTTCAGATGGTATGCTTGGCAGACCAGTACATCTCCCACGTCAATGCTGAGTATCCTGGGTTGGTGCATGATTCCTTTGTCCCGAGGAATAGCAGCATCCCAAATGTGATGGGCCAACTACAGAGACACAGGGCGTGGCTAATCGGTGAGCCCTGGTTCCCACCCAGTATATGTTGGTGTATGGGTATGGTGAGGGCCAAATAGGATAGTGTATGGCTAAATGTTGTCCCTCTGTGAGGAATGACAGGACAAGGGCAAAAGAACATTATAATGGGTGAACCAGAAGGATCACTGAAAGGACCTTCGGCCTTCTGAAGGCCAGGTTCTGGTGCCTCCATCTAACAGGTGGTTCCCTGTGCTACTCACCCAAGAAGGTCTGCCAGATAGTAGTGGCATGCTGGCTGTTGCATACCCTGACCCTCAGACACCTGGAGGAGGAGACTGGAGATGCCCGTGTGGCAGCAGTAGATCCTGTGGACAGTGAGAATGAGGAGGCAGAGAATGAGGATGAGGACAACAAAAGATCTGTGATCCGTCAATACTTCCAATGATACACAGGTTAGGACAGCATAGCTTTACATTTCAATGACTTTGGTTATAATCTGTGTAGCAATGGCATGCTGATATTTCCCGCTTCTATGCCCACTTACTGTTCCCTCTGGCAATTCATTTTGCAGGTGTTGGTGACCTGGCATATACTCCTGGTGTGATCACTACAGCCAGCTACAGGTCATTAATCTAAGCTCATTCTACGTACAGTTAATTTACAATGGTTGTACCTGTTTCAATAAATACATATTTGAAATACATGACATACTCGAAATAGATTTCGGTCCAAGGTTGTTAATTGAAGTACTAACATATAGGGGAAAGTGCAATGGGTTAGGGTGATGATGGAGGAAAGTCCAGGGTATTGTTCAAGTCTGTTTGTAGCATGGGTGCAGTGTCCATGGGGTCAATGGAAGGGGAGCAATGGCAGTTCAAGAGGGACAGGTGACTGAGTGGGACACAAGGGTGACAATCAGTAGAGTAGAGTCTAATTTCCTAGTGGGGGTCTTGGCAAGTGTCTCTGGCTTCTGTCTGGATCGCAGGGAATGTTTGCGGGGTGGTTCACCTTCTGCAGGGGAAGGAATACTGGTGGCCTGTGAGTCCTGTGGTGGGGACTCCTGGCCACTAGTGGCAGCAGAGGTGGAAGGCTGTTCAGATGTCTGGCTAGTGGCAGGGGCCCGCAGGTGTGAGACTGCCTCCCTCATAATGTTGGCCATGTCTGCCAGCACCCCTGCTATGGAGATCAGGGTGTTGTTGATGGCCTGCAAGACCACCCTGATCCCCTGTTACTGTCCCTCCTGCAGCCGCCTGTTCTCCTGCTCATTCTCCAGGATCTGGGCCATTGTGTCCTGGGAATGTTGATAGGCTCCCAGGATCTTGAAGAGTGCCTCCTGAAGAGTCGGTTCCCTGGGCCTCTCCTCCCCCTGGCACACAGCAGTCCTCCCAGTGTCCCTGGTAGCCTGGGCCTCTGTCCCCTGAACCGTGTGCCCACTGCCACTGACCCCAGGTCCCTGATTATCTTGGGGGCGAGGTGTGGCCTGGAGTCCCTTTAGAGGTGTATACACTGCTGATTGACGTGTCCTGGGGACAGAGGTGTGGGTATGCTGGGTGGGTGCTGTTGTAGTGTTTCCTGATGGGGGAGGCTCTGTGGTGGTGTGTGACTGGGCCTGGGTTACCGGCTGTCCAGTGGTCCTGTATGTGCCAAGTGGGTCATCCAGATCCTGAAGACCAGAGTTGCTATCATCACTGTGGGCCTCTTCAGTTGGGGGACTGGATAGTACTGGTACCTCCTCTCCACTGACATTGGCTGTGGAACCTGTGGGGATGTAAATGATGTGTTATGGTTTGTGTCTCAGACATACTGTACATCCGTGGCTTCCACTCTATGGTTGGATTTGTCCTGCCAGCTTTCACTTGTATGGTGGGATTGATAGTTCTCTATGGTGTGCATGCTTTAGTGATGAGTGTCCATGCAGGGCTGTGAGCATTGGTAAAGCATGCAGGGCTTGGCATTGGGTTGAGTGAGATGTGATTGTGGGGTGTGTGGGATGTAGTGGAGTGATGGGGTGAGGGTGAAGGTATGTGATGGCATGCATGTAGGGGGGTGATAATAGTACAAAGTTGACTTACCCGGGGCCAGTCCTCCTCTGACCCTAGCAGGGCCCTCAGGATGCTGTATTGCCAAGACTTGCTCCTCCCATGCTGAGAGTTGTGAGGGAGGAGGTGGGGGTCCACTACCAGTCTTCTGGATAGCGAGCTCGTGTCTTGCTGCTATGGAACGTATCTTCCCCCGTAGGTCATTCCACCTCTTCCTGATGTCATCTCTAGTTCTGGGGTGCTGTCCCACAGCGTTGACCCTGTCCATGATTCTCCACCATAGCTCCATCTTCCTGGCTATTGATATTTTCTGCACCTGTGCTCCAAATAGCTGTGGATCTACCATGACGATTTCCTCCACCAAGACCCTTCGCTCCTCCTCTGTGAAACGGGGGTGTCTTTGTGGAGCCATGAGTGTGTTGGGGTGTGTGATGTGGAGTGCGTGAGTGGTGTATAGGTATGAGTAGTGTGTGGCTCTAGTTGTGTCAGTGGTCTTGGTGTCTCCCTGGTGACAACTATTTGTAGTCATAAAGGGTTGTGGGTACTGTGGGTGTGTGATTTATAGTGGTGTTAGTGTGTGGGTTTGGTGTGTGTATGGTTGTTAGGTGTTTGTTATTAGAATTGTCCAATGTAGTGTTGTTTTGTTTGTGGATGTTCATTGTGAGCACAACGGTATATACCGCTAATGGTTTACCGCTGTTGAATATTCGCTGTGGTGATTCGTGGGTCATAATGACGTGGCCATTGTTCTGTTGGCGTGACGGTGTGGGTTTTGATACAGCCACTTTATCACTGACCTTTGGGCTGGCGGATTTGTGTGTGTGGCTGTATTCTGTCAGATTGGTGTGTGTGTCATAATATGGTGAACGGATTTCCGCAGCCGTGGCAGGAAGTTGTCGTCTGTCAGTGTGGCGCTTAGTGGGATTTACCGCCAACGTCATAGTGAGGGACATAGGGGGTCATTACAACATTGGCGGTAAAAGCCACTAACCGCCGTGCAGAAGACTGCCAACACACCGCCGAGGCCGCAGAATTCCGCCACGGTCATTATGACCCAGAGTTCGGAATCCGCCAAAAGCCAGACACCCACACAAGTCCTCCACACCAAAGGTCAGTGATAAACTGGCGATAACAAAACAGACACCATCACTCCAACAGGAATACGCCCACACTATCACGACCCACGAATCCACGCGGCGGTCTTTCAACTGAAATATTCCATTGGCGGTACACACCGCCGTGCTCAAAATACACACACTCTTACAAAACAAAGCACATACACACACCACTCCCACACATCCAATACAATATACAACACACACCCACATCACCCACAAACCCTTACGACCACAATTGTGACAGAAGGCCAGAGAGAGACACCACCATCTACAAACTAGCATCCACAGGCACTCAACACCATCACTCACACAACATCCACACACCTCACACAACACACACCTCTAAATATCACCCCACACATCACAACACACACCACCCCACACATCACCCACACCATCCCATGGCACCGCAAAGACACCCCAGGTTCTCTGAGGAGGAGCTCAGGGTCATGGTGGAGGAAATCATCCAGGTAGAACCACAGCTATTCGGTTCACAGGTGCAGCACACCACCATAGCTAGGAAGATGGAGCTGTGGCGCAGAATCGTGGAAAGGGTCAACACAGTGGGACAGCACCCATGAACTAGGGATGACATCAGGAAGAGGTGGAACGACCTACGGGGGAAGGTGCGTTCCGTGGTCTCAAGACACCAGATTGCGGTACAGCGGACTGGCGGCGGTCCCCCACCTCCTCCCCCACAACTAACAACATGGGAGGAGCAGGTCTTGGCTATACTGCATCCTAAGGGCCCTGCAGGAGTAGCTGGAAGAATGGACTCTGGTAAGTCAAATCTTAACTATTACATCCCCCACCCACCTGCATGCTATCACATACCCCCACCCTCGTCCCCACCCCATCACTGCAACTCCTCACATATGTCCCAATATCACAAACCACACATCACAACACCAAGCCCTGCATGCAACACCAAAGCATGGACACCCATCACCAATGCATGGCCACTACACATACCCATACACCCCCCTAAACCATTATCACACAAGGTCCTACACAGGAATGTAAGCACTGGGGTACATGGTCACCCACCCATTGCACACCATGCCACACACAGATGCAATAATTATGCCTTTACACCCCTGCAGGACCCCCACCCAACGTAACCAGACAGGAAGGTCCAGATGTGTCCACTCCACCCACAGAAGAGGCTCACAGTGATGACAGCAGCTCTGTCCAACTGGATCTAGATGACCAGCCCGGCCCATCTGGGACCTCGGGACAGTCGGTTCCCCTCACACTGGCACAGGCCACTACAGAGCTTGCCCCCTCTGGAAACACCAGCACAACACCCACCCAGCGGGCCCATACCTCTGTCCCCAGGACACGTCAATCAGCAGTGTGTCCACCACTACAGGGAACCCAGGCTAACCCACCACCCCAACAACACCAGGGTTCTGGGGGCAGTGGCAGTGGGCACACAGTTCAGGGGACAGAGGCCCAGGAACACAGGGGAACTGGGAGGGCTGCTGTGCGACAGGGGGAGGACAGGTCCAGGGAACCCACTCTCCACAAGGCCCTCTCCAACAACATGGGAGCCTACCACCATTCCCAGGAGACAATGGCAATGGTACTGGCCACGTTTCAGGAGACCCAGTGGCTGCAGGAGGAACAGTATTTGGGCTTCAGGGAGGAACTCAAATCCATCAATTCCACCCTAGGCACCATTGTAGGGGTGCTGAAGGAACTCGTCAACTCCAGGAGGGACACTGTGGCACAACAAGGGGCCCCTGACACTAGCCTGGACGATGAACTGCCCACCACCTCCGCCGGCGCTAGTGGACAGGAGGCACCGCCACAGGACCACCACACCAGCACCCCAACCCCTGCAGATGGAGAATCACCCCACACGTGGTCACTGTGATCCAGGACAGAGAACAATGCCAATACCCCCACCAAGAAATGAGACCACCCTGAATGTCATCCTTCTGTCCCACTTTGCCACCCTGTCCATACTTAAACTTCCCCAGCTCCACTTCCTATGCCCCTTTGGACAATGCACCTGTGAGACTAATAGACTGGACTCCACCATGGACATTCCTCCACCATCACCCCTGACCATTTTACAACCCCCTCCACTATTGAGCACTTAAATAATCACCCTTAAATCAAAAAACAATTAGGAATCAGTCTGTGCTTTCGAAAATGTGTATTTGCAATAACAGTGGCAAAATGCTATATCAAATGTAATGTCAGCATACCTATGACACACAGCACTAGTCCATGCGGAAACAAAGCAGATGTCACACAGTGGGACCCACATCTGTGAAATCGTAAGGGAAAGTGACATCTCAGTGACCATACACTGGGTGAAAATGATAGACAGATGAGAGATAGTAGAATTAAATCAGATGTAGCAGGCTGTGTTGTCTTCTTACCTGTGTCTCACTGGAAGTATTGCAGGATCACCATGTTCCTGTTGTCTGTGTCCTCTTCTTCAGCTTCCTCGTCTTCATTGTCCACAGTCTCCACAGCTGCCACAAGACCTCCATCTGGACTATCCTCCTGCAGAAAAGGCACCTGTCGTCGCAAAGCCAAGTTGTGGAGCATACAGCAGGCCACGATGATCTGGCACACCTTCTTTGGTGAGTAGAATAGGGAACCAACTGTCATATGGAGGCATCTGAGCCTGGCCTTCAGGAGGCCGAAGGTCCTCTCTATAACCCTCCTAGTTCGCCCATGGGCCTCATTGTAGCGTTCCTCTGCCCTTGTCCTGGGATTCCTCACTGGGGTCAGTAGCCACAACAGGTTGTGGTAGCCAGAATCACCTGCAAATGTCGAGGGACAACTGTTAGACACACACTAACCCTTAGGGACAACCCCAGACCAAGACACCTAGTCACACTGTATAGGGTCCATGTCCTCACCTAATAGCCACACACAGTGCCTCTGGAGTTGCCACATAAGGGATGCTGCTACTTCTCAAAATGTAAGCGTCATGCACTGAGCCAGGGAATTTGGCGTTCACATGGGAGATGTACTGGTCTGCCAAACACACCATCTGCACATTCATCGAATGGTAACTCTTCTGGTTTCCGTACACCTGTTCACTCCTGCGGTGGGGACCAAGGCCACAAGTGTCCCATCAATGGCACCTATGATGTTGGGGATATGTCCCAGGGCATAGAAATCACCTTTCACCATAGGCAACTCTTCCACCTGAGGAAAAACGATGTAGCTCCGCATGTGTTTCAGCAGGGCAGACAACACTCTGGACAACATGTTGGAAAACATAGGCTGGGATATCCCTGATGCAATGGCCACTGTAGTTTGAAATTACCCACTTGCTAGGAAATGGAGTACTGAGAGCACCTGCAGTTGAGGGGGGATTCCTGTGGGATGGCGGATAGCTGACATCAGGTCTGGCTCCAACTGGGCATACAGTTCCTAGATTGTGGCACGATCAAGTCTGTAGGTGATGATCACATGTCACTCCTCCATTGTCGACAGGTCCACCAGCGGTCTGTACACCGGAGGATGCCGCCATCTCCTCACATGCCCCAGCGGACAGTGCCTATGGAGGAGAACAGCAAGCAGAGAGTCAACCAACTCTGAGGTACGTAAACACAGCATACTCAGAAAAACTAGCTAATTGCTAATTGACATATGCCTGTATGAGTGGTTAGGCAAGGCCTAGATATGTGTGACGCAGTCCAAAATAATGCCATGTGGGCCCATGAAATGGCGGCGGCCTGACCTGTAAAGGGGGACAAATGGATATGAGGTAACTGCGCTGGCGCTGTACACCGTCGCGGTAGGCGGTCGAAGACCGCGGCGCAATCCTGCTTTGGTTAACATTGGACCCTATGGGTCCCAGGAGCCCATGACGATATATGCCGGCGGTGACGGTACGCACCGCTGTGGACGTGACCGCCTTTTTCTCTCTGTTCAATCACTTGAAACCTGATCTTTGACAGGAGAGGACCTACACTGCAAGTGCTGCTGTGACCTCAGTCTGGAAGAGACAATGGCTTGTGTGTCTGGGGAAAGGGCCCCTGCCTTCAGCACGGAGGAGTTGGAGAAACTCGTGGATGGGGTCCTCCCCCAGTACACGCTACTCTACGGTCCTCCAGACAAACAGGTAAGTACACTGTGAGCATGCTGTATAGGCAATGCCTGTGTGGAGTGGTGTGGATGAAAGATTGGGGGGGTGAGAATGAGGCGTGCATGAAACGACGGTGAGTGCATGTGCGCCATGGCAAGGGTAGGGATGCGGGCCAATGACTGTGACGGTGCGGACAGTAATAACTTATCTTTTTCCCCTGTACTATTCCTGTAGGTCAGCGCCCACCAGAAGAAGGACATTTGGCGTGCCATCGCCAAGGAAGTCCGGACCCCGGGGGTCTACCACAGGCAGAGCACCCACTGCCAGAAAAGATGGGAGGACATTTGCCGCTGGAGCAAGAAAATGGCAGAGGCCCAGCTGGGGATGGCCTCCCAATGTTGGAGGGGTGCCCGTCGCACCATAACCCCCCTGATGTTCAGGATCCTGGCGGTGGCGTATCCGGAGTAAGATGGGCGCTTGAGAGCATCACAGCAGCCACAAGGGGGTGAGTACACTCTCATTCTGCTGATTCAGCACGCATTGGAGGTGTTTGGGTGGGGGAGGTGGGCTGTGGATTCCCCTAGGCCAGGGTGGGTTTAGTAGGCAAGGACCCTTCTTAAGGCAGGCCCTGTGGCACACCACCCCACCTGTGTACAGTGCCAACTACACCTAGTCAGGCTCCTGTGAGATCCATGTGTGCTGCAATCGGGCATAACCTTGTACCCCATGCCCCTGGGATTGAATAGGGAACTCCAGGGGCACGCATAGTGCAGGGGGATTCTGTGTCTGTAGTGTCTGCCAACGGTAGCAGTATTGCATGCACTAAACATGTCTTTATTATGTCTCCCCTCTACCTTTTTTGTGGTCTCCCTGTTCTTGTGTGCATTAGCATCATCAGGCGGAGGAGCAGTGACACCAGAGCAGGAGGGAGCTGCATCCCAGATGGCCCTGGAGGGCGACACTACGGAGTCTGACTTTACCAGTGGGACGGAGGGCGAGGGGAGCTCCACGGCGGGGACAGGAGCCGACACCAGCGATACAGACTCCTCCTCTGATGGGAGCTTCCTTGCGGTGGCGGGCCCCTCTGTGCCCACCGCATCTACAGGTACAGCCGCCACCCCCCACCAGCAACGCCCTCCCAGCAGCCCCTCAGTGTTTGCCCCGTCCCGCTCACCCACGAGGGTGGGCATCACCTTCGCCCCAGGCACCTCAGCCCCTGCCCCTGTCACCCCTGCTGCCCTCAGTGAGGAGGCCATTGACCTCCTCAGGTCCCTCACTGTTGGGCAGTCTACCATTTTGAATGTCATCCAGGGTGTAGAGAGGAAGTTGCAACAAACCAATGCATACCTGGAGGGCATTCACTCTGGTCAGGCAGCCCATCAGCGAGCTTTTCAGACTTTGGCCTCAGCACTGATGGCAGCCATTGCCCCTGTCTCTAGCCTCCCCCCTCCAACTTTCTCCACCCAGACCCACACCCCTGTACCTCAGCCTATCCCAAGCACACCATCAGACCAGCATGCACACCCCTCAACACACAATGGAAGCTCAGGCAAACATAAGTACCACACATCCCACAGGTACCCACGCAAGCATCACACACATTCAGACACACCAACATCCACTGCCTCCAATGTGTCCCACTCCTCCTCAGCTCCCTCCTCCCTTCCTGTCTCGTCTACACTCACACCTGCATGCACTACATCCTCAGCCACTACGTCCATCACCAGCACACCCACCACCACACCCCGTTCACGTGCACTCACCACCCCCACTACCATTCACATGTCCCCTGTGTCCTCTCCCAGTGTGTCTGTGAGGCCACCTCCCAAAGTACACAAACGCAGCCACACACCCACCCAACAGCCATCCACCTCACAACAGCCTCCAGCCCATGTACCTTCACCCAAAGTCACCAAACGTACACCTCCTACAGCCACTACCTCTTCCTCCACTCCCAAACCCCCTCCATCTACCTGTCCCAGTGTTCCTAAGAAACTTTTCCTGTCCAGCCTTGACCTCTTTCCCTCACCTCCCCCACCCCTTCAGTCTCCTAGGGCCCGACTCTCCAGGTCCCAACCCAGCACCTCAGCCACAACATCTGCGGGACCTGTGGTGCCAGTAGTAACCGGCTTCTGGAGTGCGCCAAGCAGCAGGGCAGCCAGTGTGGCAAGGAGCCAGAGCACGGACAGTCCCCCACCTGTAAAGCATAAAAAGTTGGCTAGTGCCTGGCGGGAGAGGGGAAAGAAATCAGCCACCAAAGCCGCTCCCGGGGGTACAGTTGGGGGTGTGGAGACAGCTGCGCCACCTCCAAGGTGGGGAAGAGGCACAGTAAAACCAGCAAGTCTGGAAAGATCTGCACGGCGGACAAGACCGCCACCAGCCCCGCTGCCCAGGACACCTCCACCACCATCCCCGCTGCCCTGGACACCGCCGCCTGCAGCACCGCTGCCCAGGACACCGCCGCCACCATCCCCGATGCCCAGGACACCGCCGCCACCATCCCCACTGCCCGGGACACCGCCACCAGCAGCACCACTACCCAGGACACCGCCGCCAGCAGCACCGATGCCCAGGACACCGCTGCCAGCAACACTGCAGGCCAATGAGCACCAGAGCTTCCGACGCTACTGAGGCCGCCACGGGCAGGATGAAGCACTCTGGGCACAAAGCCCCATCCAGAACCAGTGGAGGGATACATCCACTACCTCAGTTCTTGGCAGGATGAAGCACTCTGGGCACAAAGCCCCCTCCAGAACCAGTGGAGAATGTTATCCACTTGAGAGACTGTGGCTTGGCACTCCCCAGGATGCAGCAGTGGGCAAACCACCCACTGTAAAGACTTGTGAGACTGTGGCTTTGCACTCCCCAGGATAAAGCAGTGGACAAACCACCCACTGTAGACACTTGAGAGACTGTGTCTTTGCACTCCCCTCAATAAAGCAGTGGGCAAACCACCCAGTGTAGAGACTTGAGAGACTGTGGCTTTTCACTCCCCAGGACCAATGTGTGGGCAAACCACCCACTGTAGAGACTTGAGAGACTGTGGCTTTGCACTCCCCAGAATATAGCAGTGGGCAAACCACCCACTGTAGAGACTTGAGAGACTGTGGCTTTGCACTCCCCAGGATAAAGCAGTGGGCAAACCACCCACTGTAGAGACTTGAGAGACTGTGGCTTTGCACTCCCCAGGATATAGCCGTGGGCAAACCACCCACTGTAGAGACTTGAGAGACTGTGGCTTTGCACTCCCAAGGATAAAGCAGTGGGCAACCCACCCCATGTAGAGACTTGAGAGACTGTGGCTTTGCACTCCCCAGGATTGAACAGTGGGCATGGAGCCCCCTCGTGGATCCGGCGTTGTGCACTCATCTGGCTGAGGTGCCCCCCCTTCCCTTCCCCCTGAGGTGCCAGTTTTATTTCTATCTGATGCCCCTGCAGTGTTCTCTCCGTCTTGTTCGGGTATTGAGTGTGGGCCTCGCCCATGCCTTTTGGGCCCAGTGGTCCACGAACTATGATAGTGGAATACCTTGGACTTGTATTCTTGGTGTATATATTTGTTTATATTGTGAATATCTTAATATATGTACATATTTTTTGATTACTGTCTTCGTATATATTACAATCATTCGGCTCATTTCCTTTTGTCCTTGCATTCTTCCATGGGGGGCTGGGGGTGTAACTGTGATGTATCACGATGTGTTAGTGTGTGTGTTGTCGTGGGTGAGGGTGGGGGTGGGGGTGGGAATGTTGCATGTTGCATGTGTGTATCACTGTTTTTTCCCTCCCCCCTCCCCTGTGTCATAGGTGCAGTACTCACTGTGGTCTTCGCCGCCGGCGTTCATGCTCCTGGTAGAGGAGCAGGAAGATAAGTGCTGGAAGTATCTGAAGTTCCGGTTCTATTGCGTCCGCGTTCCTTGTGGGATGGGTAGAGGTGAGCGTTTCCCCTTCCAAGTCCTGTTTCCGCCGTGTTTTTGTTTGCGTGTATCCGCCCCGGAAAAGGTGGCGGATTGGTGGCTTGTAATAATGTGGGCGGTACATTGTCTTCCACCTGTCTGTTGGCAGTCACTGCTGCGGTGTTTGTTTATACCACCTTGGCAGTCGGAGTGTTAAAGTGGCTGTCTATGTTGGCGGTTTCCGCCACGGTCGTAATTCAATTTTTTTTCCGCCGGCCTGTTGCCGGTTTTACTGCCGCTTTTACACCGACCGCCAGTGTTGTAATGACCACTATAATTCTTTAACAGTGCTCAAATTTACAAATTCTCAATCAATATGTTTGCATTTATATAAGCATGTACCAGTTATCTAGAAATAATACACAGAGAGGGTGTTTGAAGCTATTGATCAATTATTGAAACAAGTATGTTATGATGTCATTATGGGAATCATTCTTTGAATTTGGACTTATGTTGTTTAAAAGCAAATTAATATTGAACACCTCTCTCACCAGTACAGTACCCCTCCCTCCAGGGATATTTCATGACACAAGTGCTATACTAGTCCCACTCAGAAAGGTAATCTCAAAACGTTTGCCTTCAGCCCTCCAATTTTCATAAGCCTTTTAGGTAAGGTGTCATAAGTCTATGAATATTAAAACCACTAACCAGTGCTAAAGTGTTTGAGTACTCTCCTTGAAACCTGCAAAAACTGCCCTAATAACACTAAGTACATGTTAATGAACATATAAATCGCTACTACAGTCAATCTGTATGGATACAGTCCTCTCAAAAAAATATTAGTGGTGGTGGTCTTCAACGCTTATAAAAGAAGCTTCCTTGGAAGAATATGGAACAGTATTTGAGATCTACATATCCTGCCTGTGTTAATGAGAACAGCTAGTTTGCACTTTTAACCATTGTCCAAGCACAATCATTCACATTTTGATACCCGTAAGTCACCCCTGAGGTAGGACCTAAACAGCCCAGGGTACAGTATGATTAGAATATTGGACAAGTAACATCCATGTTAATGGTTAATTACATGAGTAAAGAAATATTGACAAATGTGCCTCAACAAAATAAACATAATTCTTTCATAACCATTTGGTGCCTGTAGCCAGTGTCCTTTATAAGTTGAGCAATAACATTTTGCCATGAAGTTTAAGAATTTTTAAACTCCATACAGGTAGTGAATCTGTTTTTAGTACATAGTAAGCATCCTGGATGGATTGGTGTGTGTGTTTGAGAATTTCCCTCCTAACAATACCTTTAAAATATTTCTTTCAAACAGAGCCACAAACCAACAGTTGCACCACTGTTTTGTACCCCTACAAATCTTTTTGGCTGCCAGGTAAAGCTAAAAGTTTGCAACAACCAGTGTGGATTTATGGTAGATGTTGGTAAATATTGCTAGTCTGGCAACATATTTTGCAAGGGGTCTATTGTTTTACAGATTAAATCAACAATATTCTGAACCTTACATAATTGTTGTTGTTCTTTGTCTTTCTACATATTTGTCTAATTGTTTCTTCATATAATCACTGCTGCATGCACAATAATTAGAATGGATGAAAATAGTAATTGCACTCTTACCTAAATAACAGTTATATCAGCAACTTTCATACCTCTGTTGCTTTACACACCTTGTTAATATGCACCTTTGCTCCATTATACATAAAATTATCAAAGTTAGGAGTGCACGTATGCACTTTTAAAGACACAAATAGAATTATCCATTTTTCAATATTTTTAAATAAAATATTACTACCTTAATTAAATGCGCTGTCACATTTGTGATGTGACAACAATTATTCCTACTTATGTTTTTGCTGTGGAAAAAAAAATGAATCATCCAATAGCCCACACAGATAACATTACCCTTATCTCATCTTGCTTCAATGTAGGCTACAGGGTGTTTGGACAAAGTATTGAGTTGTAAAAAAACTGTGAGACAGAAATATCAAAAATAAAATATTGTGATAAATAAATATTGTGATGCAAGAATATTGTTGATAAGAATATCATTTTTGAGGTAATATTGTTGTAAATAACATCTCATATCATTTTTAGTAACATAGGGCCAGATGTAGCAAAGGGTTTGTGCCTCGCAAACAGCGAAAAACGCCGTTTGCGAGGCGCAAAAGCCTCTTTGCTATGCAGACATGCATTATGCGAGTCGGATCCGACTCGAAAAATGCATTTCCGACTCGCAAATAGGAAGGGGTGTTCCCTTCCTATTTGCGACTCGCAATGCGATTCAATTCCATTTGCGACCGCTTGGAATCGCAGTTACCATCCACTTGAAGTGGATGGTAACCCAGTCGCAAACGGGAAGGGGTCCTCATGGGACCACTTCCCCTTTGTGAATGGACACAAAAATAATTTTTCAGAGCAGGTAGTGGTCCTATGGACCACTGCCTGCTCTGAAAAATACAGAAACAAAAGGTTTCGTTTTTTTTTCTAAGTGCAGCTCGTTTTCCTTTAAGGAAAACGGGCTGCAGATAGAAAAAAAAACTGCTTTATTAAAAAGCAGTCACGGACATGGTGGTCTGCTGACTCCAGCAGGCCACCATCCCCGTGAGTGCCCATACTCGCAATGGGGTCGCAAAATGCGACCCACCTCATTAATATTAATGAGGTGGGTCTTTGCGACCCCATTGCGAGTTGCAGAAGGTGTCTGAGACACCTTTCTTCATACCAAATTGAGAGTTGCAATTTGCAAGTCGCACGGACTCGCAAATTGCAAGTCGCAATTTGGCTTTTTCCCACATCTGGCCATTAGTGCTTACATTTTTTGTTTTTTAATTATTTGAATGTGTTTTAGTTGATCTATTCATGTTATGTGTTAATATTGTTTAAAAAAGGTATGTGTAGTTTTTAATATAGCATATAATTTTAAGTGATTTATAATTTTTTTAAGTAATTTATAGTGATGTAGCAGGTTTGTGGTGGGATAGGGTAGGAAGTAAATTAGATCAGTGGTTCCCAACCGTTTGACTGCTGTGGACCCCCACTTTATCTTTACTAGAACCCGGGGACCCCCACTGATTCATTATTGGAATCCAGAGACTCCTCACTGAGTCATTATTGAAAGCTGGGGACCAAATCTGTTAATATTATTTAATTTTCAAAGCAGTCGCGGACCCCCTGAGGAGGCTTCGCGGACCCCCAGAGGTCCCCGGACCACAGGTTGGGAACCACTGAATTAGATAATAATTAATTATGACTTATGTAATATAATTTATTCAAATTTATGATTGACATTTGTTATCTAAATTATTTAATACTGATTTATTTTTGTTTGATATTTTTTGAGGGCTGTTAAGTTTCTTAGGGTATTTGGTGGGATGTTGATTAGGTAATAATTAACAATGCTTTATTAATTGTTATTAATTACTTGTCGATTTTTAATTATGTAACTTATGGAATAAATGTTTATTTTACTTATATTTGAGTTGTTGCAGCTAAATTTGAAGGGATCTTGTTATTAGCAAAAAGGAAAATTAACAAAGTAATAATTAATTTAAAATTATTATTTTTAATCAATTTTTAAATTGTTTTTTAATTATGTGAAATATGGTATACTGATTTATTTTGCTCATATTTTTGTTGTGGGGTGCTAGTTTTGTAGACGTTTAGGGTGGAATGTTAAGTACGAAATAATTAATGATATATGATTTATTATTTGTAAGTTAATTATTTGATTGAATTGCAAATATGTAGATTATAAAATACTTACTTAGTTTAATTATATTTAGAGTGGAGTTTAGTTGAGTAGAGTATCACACAGTTCAGTGTTGCTGAATAGAGTGTCATACAGTTGAGCGGCAGAGAGTCCAGTATAGCATGTTGTCACACAGTGGAATATCAGTTGTGCAAAAACAGAGCATGGTATAGTGGTGATTTATATTTAGTGTTATTTGGTGCACACACTGAAAAGAGTGTGTATGGAGAAGCTCTACTTATAATAGTTTGAAGGTGATGAATACATTGTAAATTAACTTAAGAACTAGGATTTCTAAAGTTTGCATAGTTCAAGTTTGGTTTGTATAGGGAACAAACATTTTCCTAACTATAACTAAGCTATAACATTTGTTTTTTTCATAATTTGAAGGTAGAGGATACATTGTAAATTAACTTTATAACTATAACTTTAGAATTTTTTAATTTTGCGTAGTTTAAGTTTTGTTTGTACAGGGACAACAGTTTTCCTAGCTTTAACTAAACTTTAACCTTTGTTTTTTTCACTGAACTTTGATGTTTTATTTTTAGTTTTGAATAAAAGTGTGTTTCATATCGTAGAGTCCAGTGTCATCAACTGGAGAGTCATTATGTTGAGTGTTGTACAGTACAGTAGAGCATAATAGAGTTGAACAGAGTGGAATTGAGTGGCATGGCATACAGTGTAGTAAAGTGTTATATGGTGAAGTAGCTTGATGTCTCATATAGTGGAGTCAAGTATCATAGAGTGGAACAACGAGATGTACTGTAGACTGGTGTGTTGTACAGTACAGCACAGTGTCATAGACTGTCATAGAGTAGAGTGTTTTAGAGTGGAGTAGGGTGAAGTAGAGTGTTGTAGAGTGGAGCATCATTGAGTGAAGTGTTGTAGAGTACAGTGGAGGAGAGTGTTGTAGAGTGGAGGGCTCTATCATATATATAATGAAGTAGCATATCGTAGAGAAGAGTTTAGTGGCATGTCGTCGAATGCCACACAATGGCATAGTTTAGATGGGCATAGAGTAAAGTGGAGTAAAGTGGCAAAGAGTATAGTACAGTGTTGCAGAGTGGAGTTGCATACAGAGGAATAGAGTATTGGACAGTAGAGTGAAGAAGAGCATATTGTGGTACAGTGGCATAGAGTAGGATAAAATGTAGTAGAGTGGAGTACAGTGGAGTGGGGTAGCGTGGAGTAGAGTGAAGTGGCATAGAGTGGAGTAGCATAGACTATAATGGCGTGGAGTGCAGTCAAGTAAAGTGTGTCAGAAATTGGAATAGTGTATTGCACAGTAGAGTGTACTGACATGTTGTAATGTTTTGGAAAACATTGCAGATAACAGTACACTAGAGTGGCATACAGCGTAGGCTAGTTTTGTAGAGTGGAGTGGTGTACAGTGCAGTGTTGTACAGTGTGATATAGTGGCTTGGCATACAGTGTTATTGTGTGTAATGGCAAAGAGATTCATAGAGAGGAGTATTAGAGTGGAATGCCCTACTGTATCATACAGTGCAGTATAGTAAAGTGGAGTGCAGTGAGTAGTGTATAGTGTTGCATAGTGGACTAGAGTATCATAGAGTGGAATAGAGTAGAGAAATGTGTTGTACAGTGAGATACAGTTTAGTACAGTATTGTACATCAGAGTGTAGGGGTATAGACTGGAGTAATGTGTCAGAGAGTAGCATACAGAGTAGTAAAGTCTTGTAGAATGAAGTTACATAGAGTACAGCAGAGTGTCAAACAGTGGAGCCACACAGAGTAGATTGTTATACAGTAGCAAAGAGTGACGTACAGTCTTACACAGTGGTGTAGAGTCAAGTAAAGTGGCATAAAATAGTGTGCATTAAAGTATTACAGATTGTTTTGATGTGTCGTAGATTAGAGTGGCATGGAGTGGAGTGAAGTGATGTAGCATAGGTAGTAGACTGCTATTTATTGGAGTGGTGTCTCACAGCAGAGTGGAGTGTTGTGTGATAGAGTATAGAAAGGTGTTGTATAGTGGAGTAGAGTGTTGTATGATCTACTGTATAGGCATAGAGTGCAGTATAGAGTTGGACAGTGTAATGTAGCGTGGTGTAGAGCATTGTAGAGTGCCAAAAAGTATAGTAGATTTGTATAGAGTGGAGTTATATAGAGTGGAGGAGAGTGTCGTACAGTGGAGCAGTGTAGAATGGAGTGACATACACTGTAGTGACGCAGAGTGGATTACCCTACAGTGGAGTAGCATACAGTGGATAAACATATAATAGAATATAGTATAGTAGAATGTAGAAGAGTGGAATGGCATAGAGTGGAATACCATAGAGTGGAGAAGTATACAATGGAGAGGTGTAGAGTGAAGTAGGGTATAGTGGATTAGCCTAGAGTGCAGTGGTGTACATTGAAGTGATGTAGCTTAAATCTGAGTAAACTGTTATCAGAAGAGTGAAATGGTGTCTTGTGCGGTGTTAGATACTGTCATAGAGTGGAGTAGAGTGTTGTACAATACAGTGAACAGGCAAAGAATTGAGTACAAATTTGGACAGTGGAGTGTCTAGGTACAGAGTGGAGTAGAGTCTAGTACAGTGCCATAGAGGGCAGTAGAGTTTCATAGAATGTAGTTATATATATTTAAGGACAGTACTCTTTAGTGGCATTGAGTGGAGTTGCATACAGTGGAGTATCAAACAGTTGAACAGCATACACTCAAGTTTTGTAGAGTGGAGTGGCATAGAGTAGAGTGACATACAGTGGAATAGTCTAGAGTTGAGTAGCATAGTATACAGTGGAGTGGTGTGGATTGGAATGGTGCACAGTGTAGGGGGTAGAGTGTAATAGCATACTGCGTAATGGCATAAAGTGGAGTCCTGTGCAATGGAATAGCGTATAATGGAGTGGCGTACAATGGAGTGGGGGTAGAGGGGAATACCATTCAGTAGGGGGGAGAAGATTAAAATTGCATACAGTGTAATATCGTACAGGGGAGTGGCATTGAGTGGAGTGGCATACAGTTGAATAAAACAAGCAGAGTACAGTGGAGTGGCATGGAGCAGCATACCATACCATTGAGTGGAATAGTGTACAGTAGAGTGGCATATAGTGGAGTGGCGTAGGCTGGAGTGAGATACTCTGGAAAAGGATAGAGTATAATAGAATACAGTAAAGTGGCATACAGTGGAGTGGTGTCCAAAGGAATAGCCCAGAATGGAGTGGTGTAGAATGGAGAGGCATGCACTGGAGTGGCATAGAGAAGTGAAGCATTTAGTGTAGTAGCATACATTGAAATGCAATACAGTGGAGTGTTCTAGATTGAATTGGCATACAGTGGAATATAGTACAGTGGATTGGGATAGGAGGGAGAGGCATAGAGTGGAAGTGTGTATAGTGGAGTAGCATACAGTAGGGTGGCATACATTGATGTGAGGCAGACTGCAGTGGTATACATAGAAGTGGAGTAGAGTGTAATAGCATGCAATTGAATAGAGTACAGTGGTGTCCAATGGAATAGTGTAGCATGGAGTGGTGTAGAGAGGAGTGGCATAAGTTGGAGTTGTATACAGCAGGGTAGCATACACTGTGGTGGCATGGAGTGGAGTTGAATAACGTATAGTGGAGTACTATCCAGTGCAGTGGCATACAGTCAAGTGGTAGAGAGTAAAGTGGTTTAGACTGGAGTGGTGCCAACTGAAGGTGCAACAGTGTGAAAGCGTAGAGTGCAGTGGCATACAGTGGAGTTTCTTACAATGTAATAGCAGAGAGTGGAGTGGCAGAAAGTGGAGTCTCATGCAGTGGAGAGGAGTGGAGAGGCATAAGGTGGCATGGTGTCCAGTGGAGTGGCACAGAGTGGAATACACTAGAGTGGTGTATATCGGAATATCATAGAGTGGAGTGGTGTACAGTGTAGTGGTATTCAGTGGAGTAGCGTACAGATGTATGTGAAATTTAGAAGCAATGTAGATTATGGTGTGCAGAGTAATCCAAAACAGTGAACTGTGCTGCCTTCTGTTTCTCGAGATTTATCAACCAATGCAGGGCCACACATGGTGGCATTGCTTTGTAAATCCAACTTAAGTATTGTGTTGACCATGCAATTCCATGCATGATGCAATGGTACCACAATACAATAATACAACCAGGCCTTAGTTATGTTTTGGGCCACGGTATACCCCAGTAACTTT
The DNA here is from genome assembly GCF_031143425.1 of Pleurodeles waltl. Classification (NCBI taxonomy): domain Eukaryota; kingdom Metazoa; phylum Chordata; class Amphibia; order Caudata; family Salamandridae; genus Pleurodeles; species Pleurodeles waltl. The sequence goes on from NC_090439.1 coordinate 334,726,507, forward strand.
AAGATACTGTGGTACAGGGTGATGACAAGCTAGTTTATTATTGAGTAATGGCTGTTTTTAGAAAAATAAAAGGCAACTATATTGTTTTTAATACATTCTCCTCATGTTCTGTGTTAGGGCCTTATATATAGGTAAGTAGTGTATTTTATTACAGTTCCAATTTATTTAATTGGCAATAGGTAGGGAAATTTATTTATATGTTTTTACATATTTTTAACTAAGTTTACAGAGTTCTGCGCTGGTACCTAGCAAGTAATTTCCATTTTAGGAAATGTTTATTTTTTTTAATGTTTTTTTAAGTTGTGTGGTATTTCCATAGTATTTGTTTAGGAATTTTCGCTGTACTCCATGCACTTTTTTTTACAGAATTAAACATGTTAAAAATTGTAAATGTACCGTACAACACTATGGGCCTCAATACGAGTTTGGTGATCTGAGGACTGCCATCTTGGTGGTATGACTGCCAACAGGCTGGCGAAGAGGACCGCCAATATATGACTTTGGTGGTTGTTTATGCATACAGAATCCTGCCAAAGCACCGACAGCACCGCTAGTGCGCTCAGACCGCCGCAGACGATTGAAGGCACCAGCGGACCGGCAAAGACCAAGTTTCTGTTGGACTTATTATGAGGTTTCACACACGGCACATCATACCATGCACATTATACGCACATTCAAACAGTCAAAGCACACAAAGCCACACACCGCAACAACAAACACATGTCAATGCAAACACTACACAATACCATCACAACAACATGTCTGCAACATACACATGCCCATCACACAACACACACCCTATCCCTGGAAGACAACAGCACTGCACACACCCTCACAAACTACCCAAACAATACAGGAAGCACAAGCACCACATACACAAATACTCACACACAACCAATGTCAGGCAGGAGCAACTCAAACCTATCAAAGGAAAAGCAGGACAAAGATGTAACCAGAAATCCAACAACTGGTTGATCTGAATCTATTTTTAACATAACAAAGAGAAAGGTTGAAGGCCATTGGCCAGTCCAATATAAAAAAAATGTGTTGTGCCAAAGGGACTATATGGTGCCCTAACTTAACTCCTGACTGCTGTGTAACCTCCACAGGTAGTGGTGTCAAGGAAGCAGGCAAGCACCTCAGGGATGACCTTGAGTAGTGGGGAAGGGGGGTTGGGCTTTTAGTTGGGAGGGTGTTTTGGTTTAGGCTTGGGGAAGGGTTGTGTCTTCTTGGGAGAGGTTGATTTATTGGCATGCGGAGGGGCATGGGTACTGTCAAGGGGTAGTGGAGGTCTTGGAGGTGGAAGGGATGGCCTTGGGGAGGGAAAACGATCATTTAGGGGTGTCAGTAGGCTAGGGTGAGTAGTAGAGAAAAAGGTCAAATTCCAACAGGAAAGCTTTTTTGCATACACAGCGATTGTCATAACAAAAGGGTTTGGATGTGGATGAAGAAAACATGGTTGTATGAGATGTTAACCGAGATGTCTTGTGTGTTTATTTTTGGGAGGTATGCTTGTGGGGGGTGGGTATCTGTTGGGTGGATGAGAGAGAGCATTTATGTGACTTCAGCTGAGTGGGTGGAGGTGATTGGGATGCCATGGTGGGTGGGTGGTTGTCTATTGTGGAGACTGTAGGTATGATGGATGTGTTGCATGTAGGTTTGTCAGTGGTTGTAGTTTCCGTGGGTGTGGTGACTGGGGTGGATGTCTGAGGGTCTGCTGGGGTCTGTCTGTGGGTAGGATAGGTGTGGTGGCTGGATCAATGAATGTTGGTGTGGAATCTGCAGATGTGTCAAGTGTTGTGTATGTGATGATGGGAGTTGTGAGGGTATCAGGGCAGGTTGTGACTGTTGCTGTGTGTGCAGGTGTATGTTGCTTGTGTGTATGCTGGTGGTGTGTCTTGTGGTGTTTATGTCTGTCTGAACTGCCCTTGGATACTGATGTGGATGCATGCTTGTCTGTTTGTGTGCTTTGGCTGGGTCGGGGAAGGGGGGATTGGGATTGGGAAGAAGAAGGTGGAAGGCGGACGGTAGACAAAGGGTCACGGACTTCCATCAGTGTAGAGGCCAGAACCTGAAATGATCTCTGTAGGCCAGACAGTGCACTGTGAATGCCCTCCAGGAATGCATTACTCTGTTGTATCTGAGTTGCCAGTCCCTGGATGGCATTCACGATGGTCGACTGACCTACAGAGATTGACTTCAGGAGGCCAATAGCCTCCTCACTGAGGGCAGCAGGGCTAACAGGGCTAACAGGGCTAACAAGGGGTGGGGCAGAGATGCTTGCAGCAAAGAAGACACCCGCCCTCTTGGAATGCGCAGGCACAGCTATCTGGGTGGGGAGATATAGGGAAGGTGGTGATAGAAAGGGGGGTGGCAGACAGAGATGGTTCTGGGTGGGGGGCCCCATATGGGTCCACCACCTCCAGGGAGTGTCCACTGGATCCAGTTTCCCTCGTGGCACTCCCCTCACCCTCTGGGCCACTGGGTTCCACGGTGTTGGTGTTCTCGTGACTAGAGGTCCTGTGCGTAGAAGCTTCCCCACTCGGTTGTGACCTGTCTCCTTCACCTACCTATGCTGGGAAACAGAAAGTGAGGTAGGGTCATCATATTTTTACATACCACTTATATCACATTATACACATCAGTAACATCAGTAACATCACATCGAGTTGTACAATACCCCAAGTTTACTGCCAACATCATGTCATAACAAGATACCATGTACATCCGTCAATAATAACATAGTCACCCTCCAGCTAAGCTACCTATCTCACACCTACAATACCATCATATCAGTAGAACTATCAAACTAACAATTCCATGACAAGGTGACTTGGCAACATGATATTGGGTCCCTAACCACAGCACCGTAGTCAACCAACAACCAAGCTATGGGAAATAGATGTAACACAGATACCTACATATCACATATACAAACTAAACACATACTAACAAATTGGCCTGAAGTCATGTACCAGGCAAGGAAACATATTTTATAGCATGTTACACACAAGCCATTCCCAGTTCATGTCACTGAGTTCACAATGAAAATGTGCAAACATGCAACTACTCTAATTGGCATAACCAAATGTTAGAAGTTGAAAGAGTCAGAACACATGTCACCTACACATGCACCAATAGTGATGTAGGAAAGGATTATACATTCTTTGTGGACCAAGTTATCTACGTCATTGTCCACCTGAAAACAAAGCATAGCACTCATATAGGGGCCTAATAAGCTCAGAGCATTTACTCACACACCACAGCTAGTATATCTACTCTTTCTAGTCAATGGACACCTGGTATGTGCATGAAAGTGACATACAGTTCAACATATCATGCAATTATTCCATCAATAGCCCAATAACTGAGTGGCAACACCACTATCCACGCATCAGACATGACTAGCCTTACATCTGTTTGGGAAAAAATCAGAGAAACAACCCACATTTGAGGCTACCATGACGAGTATCCAAGGACCCACACCACGATGCAAGCCAAATGCCTGAATGCAGATACCATACTGCTCCCATGTATATGTGAACTACCACACCTGCACCATGTTGGTGTCAGTGCAAGCAATAGGTTTCCAAACAACAATGACTCAAACATATCCAAAATAGCAACAGAATGTATGTTTATAACATGACAATGTGGATTGTTGACATAACCTTTCAATGTACACATAATGGGGCATAGTTATACTCTGTTTGCACCGAATTAGCATCATTTTTTTGTACTCTAATTCAGTGCTAAACTAACTCCATATTTATACTTTGGCGCTAGACCCGTCATTTTTTGGAAGTGGAAACCTACCTTGCCTTAATGAGATGCAAGGTAGGCGTTACCATGCAAAAAATGACTCTATGGCCATAATGCCATATTTATACCCCGTGCAAAAATGGTGCATAGGAGCGATGAGGGGCCAAAAAATTGTTCAAAGCTTGCTTTGCCTCATTTGTTAACGCCTGGGCCTGGCGTTAGGGGACCTGTGGGCCTATTTCCATGGTGGAACACCAGGGTATAAGTGCACAGGTGCTCTCCCCAGGACCCATTGATACCCACTCACATACTAGAGGGGCTGCAGAGTATGGGGGACCCCATCCCAGGTTAGTACAGGTAAGTACAGGTAAGTATTGCATTTTATTTTTTAAAGTGCCATTGAGGGCCTGAAATGGGTCCCCCTACATGGCACTGCATATAATGGCCATGCCCAAGGGACCCTGGTCCCTCTGTGCTGGCCATTGGGGTGGTGGGCATGACTCCTGTCTTTTCTAAGACGCATGACTCCTGTCTTTTCTAAGACAGGAGTCATGTGGTATTGATGGTTTTGCGTCAGAAAGTGACTAGGCAGGACTGGAATTACTACCACTTGGCAAGTCAAGACTCCCAGCAGAGGAGCCAAGGCACTGGCAGGTGAAGTCTTTGATGTCCCTGATACTTCTTAACAGGAGGCCAGCTTAATTCAAACCCTTTGAGAACCTTAAAAAGGAGGATGTAGAAAGCAAAATCCAGTCCTTTCACTCCCAGGAAGAAGCAGCAGTAGGCAGGCCAGCACAACAAAGCACCGGCAGGGTGGCAGTCCCTCCTACAGCATCTAGCTCTTCTTCCTGGCAGAATGACCTCAGTCCAGAAGTGTTCTAACTTTGTGGGGTGAGAGGTTCAGTACTTATACCCCTTTCTACCTTTGAAATAGGCAAACGCCAAAGAAAAGTATTTGTAGAACACAAGACTCTGCCTTTCCTGTCCTGGTCCAAGACACACTTCAGGGGGTTGGAGACTGCTTTGTGTAAGAACAGGCACAGCCCTGTTAGGTGCAAGTGCAATCTCCTCCCACTCCTCTAGCCCAGGAAGACCATTCAGGATATGCAGGGCACACTTTAGCTCCCTTTGTGTGACTGTCTGGAATTAATTCACAAACAGCTCAACTGTCATCCTGACCCAGACGTGTATTCCACAGACAAGCAGAGGCACAGAATGGTTAAGCAAGTAAATGCCCACTTTTTAGAGGTGGAATTTTCAAACTTACAATTTAAAACCCACTTTACCAAAAGATTTATTTTTAAATTGTGAGTCCAGAGACCCCAAACTCCTCCTCTCCCTCTGCTCCCAATAGGAAATTTCACATAAAAGATATTTCAAGGCAAACCCCATGTTACGGTATGAAAGAGATCACACCTGTAATAGTGAAAAATGAATTTGGCGGTATTTCAATATTAGGACATGTAACACATGCCAATACATGTCATACTTTTAAAACCCTGACCATGGGGCTGCCTTGGGCCTACCTTAGGAGTGACTTACATGAGGTAAAAGGGAAGGTTTAGGCCTGGCAAGCAGGTGCACTTTCCAGGTCAAACTGTCAGTTCAAAACTACACACAGACACTGCAGTGGCAGGCCCGATACATGTTTGCAGGGCTACTCGTGTGGGTGGCACTACCAGTGCTGCAGGCCCATTAGTAGCATTTGGTTTACAAACCCTGGGCACACTTTTGCACAACACTAGGGAATTACTGATAAATCAAATATGACAATCATGGATAACTCAATCATCAATACCATTTATGCAGAGAACACTTGCACTTTAGCACACAGTAAAAAAAGGAGGTCAAAGCAAAAACCTTGGTGCTAACCATGCAAAAAGGGCCATTGCCAATGCTTCCACAAACCCACCAGACAAATCTGCTCAGTCAGGTTCCCCCTTGCACAGTCACATTTAGACAAGATCTCTTGACGGTGACATGTGTTTTGACCTGTCTCATATCTAATCACATATATTATATGAGTATTTTTTGGATATCTGCTTAAGAGGGTGAGTAATTTTCCAAACTTCCCTCCCATGTCTCAAATTTGGATTTGAGATTGTTAAGCCTTTTTATTAGTTCTAATGGTCTAGTGGTGTGTATGGATTTAATTCACCCATGCAGAGCCACTATATTGTGATGAATGCTGTCACAATTGGAGAGTTGTTGTCTGACCTGTCTGGTGCAAATGGTGAATAGCTCATCTATTTGTTTCTTAAATGTTTCCTCTTCTTTAAGCTCTACATTTCTAATCAGATGGTCATAGGTTTGTGAGATTTCTCAAATGTGGGCCTTCATGCATTCTCATACAATGATGGATAAAGCTGAGACTTCAGTTTTCAAGGTTTAGTAAAGAGTTAATAATTAATGATAAATTAAATGTAAAAAACAATTATATATAGCTATTGAGTATTATGATTCTACTAGGTGAAAAAGGTTGCTGGATGGTCTAAGTGCATTCAATGGTGGACTTCAGTTTCATAATTTTGAGAGATCATGGTACTGGTTAAGCATATATCAATATTGTTTGTGCAGTTTGGAACAAATAATTAGCTCCTCGTTTTCTAATTTTTGCACATACAGGAATCAACTTAATCTAAGGTATATATCACACAAAGAATGCTAGTTCTTTTATTTTTCATACATCTGTATAGGCTGTGTTAGTTGTGCCTACATGAGGATCTGGTATGAAGCTGAAGTCCATTGATATAATAATGGGATAAATACAGCCAGATAGTTCTAGTCTGAAGTCTGAGAAGAATTCAGGACAAACATATTTAGGTACATATGATGACAAAATAATACATTCATTATTGTTTTGAGAGTCAATTTTCTCTCTTAATACCCATCACCCTATCTTATCTGTTTTATAGGTGTCAATCTTCAATGAGATATTTAATGTTAAGATGATGACTCCTCTTTGTCAAAAAATGCAAAAAAGTTTGAATGAGTCATGAGTTCTCACTGCAGAACAGTCTTTAGTGCTTTTACTCAAATGCTTATTGTGGATTTGATTTAGTAAGCTAGGTCTCTTGCAAATTTAAGATATCTGGTTTTAGATGCCAAGCTTCGGTGTTTAGTCTTGTCTTTTTGATCCCTTACCTAATATTATTAATTTTATCAGGTGAAAATTATAACCATATGCTGCTAATTTGATATTATTTCTGTAATCTGCATTTTGTGCTATTCCCTCCTCCAATGCCACTTCCTTTGCCCAACCATCCCTTTCTTCCCTCCCCATGTAGCTTCTTCTCTGCCACTTATTCTTGCTTCCGCTTAGTAAGAGAGATGAAGGTCAGAGTTCAATTCAGATGTAATACTGTACATCCAGGCATCATGTAAAGGGAATCATATAAATGTAGATAAATCAAATTATACCTGTTGTTGTTTGTCATTGAGTCTAATGAGTAATGTCAAACAAAGCCAATGTGAGCAAACAAAGGTTAGTGTGACCATCAATTTCAATTGTGCTCTGCAAGATCCACATTTGATTTCAACATTTCTATAGACAATATATTGGGGTCCAGTGCAGCGAACACAGTTAAGATAGTGATGTCAAAGATAAAAGCATTTGGTTCTTAGGAGATATTGTTTCAACAGTTGTTACAGTTTCAACACTTGTCAAGCTCAAGCAATGGAGAGAGAAAAAGACAATGTGCATGGTATGGAACTATAAACAAAAAACTGAGAGAAATGGGTTGAATCAACACAGTTTTTTCAAATGTTATCTATTTGAAAAGAATGTGAAGAGAAGGAAACTAATCTGATGTCTGTTGCTTGAGTTTCCTAGAAGATGTTTTTACTACTAGAAATGTGCATGTCTATGGAGAAAGCAAGAGGCATTGTAGGAAGTTGGCTCTGTATGTGCTATTTCAAAGTAAGGAATAGCATGCACAGAGTCCAAGGGTTCCCCTTAGAGGTAAAATAGTGGTAAAAATAGATAATACTAATGCTCTATTTTGTGGTAGTGTGGTCGAGCAGTAGGCTTATCCAAGGAGTAGTGTTAAGCATTTGTTGTACATACACATAGACAATAAATGAGGTACACACACTCAGAGACAAATCCAGCCAATAGGTTTTGTTATAGAAAAATATCTTTTCTTAGTTTATTTTAAGAACCACAGGTTCAAATTTAACATGTAATATCTTGTTTGAAAGGTATTGCAGGTAAGTACATTAGGAGCTTTGAATCATTTCAATTGCATGTATACTTTTCAAGTTATTCATAAATAGCTATTTCAAAAGTGGACACAGTGCAATTTTCACAGTTCCTGGGGGAGGTAAGTTTTTGTTAGTTTTACCAGGTAAGTAAGACACTTACAGGGTTCAGTTCTTGGTCCAAGGTAGCCCACCGTTGGGGGTTCAGAGCAACCCCAAAGTCACCACACCAGCAGCTCAGGGCCGGTCAGGTGCAGAGTTCAAAGTGATGCCCAAAACGCATAGGCTAGAATGGAGAGAAGGGGGTGCCCCGGTTCCGGTCTGCTTGCAGGTAAGTACCCGCATCTTCGGAGGGCAGACCAGGGGGGTTTTGTAGGGCACCGGGGGGGACACAAGCCCACACAGAAATTTCACCCTCAGCAGCGCGGGGGCGGCCGGGTGCAGTGTAGAAACAAGCGTCGGGTTTGCAATGTTAGTCAATGAGAGATCAAGGGATCTCTTCAGCGCTGCAGGCAGGCAAGGGGGGGCTTCCTCAGGGAAACCTCCACTTGGGCAAGGGAGAGGGACTCCTGGGGGTCACTTCTGCAGTGAAAGTCCGGTCCTTCAGGTCCTGGGGGCCTGCGGGTGCAGGGTCTTTTCCAGGCGTCGGGACTTAGGGTTCAGAGAGTCGCGGTCAGGGGAAGCCTCGGGATTCCCTCTGCAGGCGGTGCTGTGGGGGCTCAGGGGGGACAGGTTTTGGTACTCACAGTCGTAGAGTAGTCCAGGGGTCCTCCCTGAGGTGTTGGTTCTCCACCAGCCGAGTCGGGGTCGCCGGGTGCAGTGTTGCAAGTCTCACGCTTCTTGCGGGGAGTTGCAGGGTTCTTTAAAGCTGCTTCTTGAAACAAAGTTGCAGTCTTTTTGGAGCAGGTCCGCTGTCCTCGGGAGTTTTTTGTCGTCGTCGAAGCAGGGCAGTCCTCCGAGGATTCAGAGGTCGCTGGTCCCTTTGGAAGGCGTCGCTGGAGCAGAGTTCTTTGGAAGGCAGGAGACAGGCCGGTGAGTTTCTGGAGCCAAGGCAGTTGTGGTCTTCTGGTCTTCCTCTGCAGGGGTTTTCAGCTGGGCAGTCCTTCTTCTTGTTGTTGCAGGAATCTAATTTTCTAGGGTTCAGGGTAGCCCTTAAATACTAAATTTAAGGGCGTGTTTAGGTCTGGGGGGTTAGTAGCCAATGGCTACTAGCCCTGAGGGTGGGTACACCCTCTTTGTGCCTCCTCCCAAGGGGAGGGGGTCACAATCCTAACCCTATTGGGGGAATCCTCCATCTGCAAGATGGAGGATTTCTAAAAGTTAGAGTCACCTCAGCTCAGGACACCTTAGGGGCTGTCCTGACTGGCCAGTGACTCCTCCTTGTTGCTTTCTTTGTTCCCTCCAGCCTTGCCGCCAAAAGTGGGGGCCGTGGCCGGAGGGGGCGGGCAACTCCACTAAGCTGGAGTGCCCTGCTGGGCTGTGACAAAGGGGTGAGCCTTTGAGGCTTACCGCCAGGTGTCACAGCTCCTGCCTGGGGGAGGTGTTAGCATCTCCACCCAGTGCAGGCTTTGTTACTGGCCTCAGAGTGACAAAGGCACTCTCCCCATGGGGCCAGCAACATGTCTCTAGTGTGGCAGGCTGCTGGAACTAGTCAGCCTACACAGACAGTCGGTTAAGTTTCAGGGGGCACCTCTAAGGTGCCCTCTGGGGTGTATTTTTCAATAAAATGTACACTGGCATCAGTGTGCATTTATTGTGCTGAGAAGTTTGATACCAAACTTCCCAGTTTTCAGTGTAGCCATTATGGTGCTGTGGAGTTCGTGTTTGACAGACTCCCAGACCATATACTCTTATGGCTACCCTGCACTTACAATGTCTAAGGTTTTGTTTAGACACTGTAGGGGTACCATGCTCATGCACTGGTACCCTCACCTATGGTATAGTGCACCCTGCCTTAGGGCTGTAAGGCCTGCTAGAGGGGTGTCTTACCTATACTGCATAGGCAGTGAGAGGCTGGCATGGCACCCTGAGGGGAGTGCCATGTCGACTTACTCGTTTTGTCCTCACTAACACACACAAGCTGGCAAGCAGTGTGTCTGTGCTGAGTGAGAGGTCTCCAGGGTGGCATAAGACATGCTGCAGCCCTTAGAGACCTTCCTTGGCATCAGGGCCCTTGGTACTAGAAGTACCAGTTACAAGGGACTTATCTGGATGCCAGGGTCTGCCAATTGTGGATACAAAAGTACAGGTTAGGGAAAGAACACTGGTGCTGGGGCCTGGTTAGCAGGCCTCAGCACACTTTCAATTGTAAACATAGCATCAGCAAAGGCAAAAAGTCAGGGGGCAACCATGCCAAGGAGGCATTTCCTTACACAACCCCCCCCCAAACGAAAGAGGATGAGACTAACCTTTCCCAAGAGAGTCTTCATTTTCTAAGTGGAAGAACCTGGAAAGGCCATCTGCATTGGCATGGGCAGTCCCAGGTCTGTGTTCCACTATAAAGTCCATTCCCTGTAGGGAGATGGACCACCTCAACAGTTTAGGATTTTCACCTTTCATTTGCATCAGCCATTTGAGAGGTCTGTGGTCAGTTTGAACTAGGAAGTGAGTCCCAAAGAGGTATGGTCTCAGCTTCTTCAGGGACCAAACCACAGCAAAGGCCTCCCTCTCAATGGCACTCCAACGCTGCTCCCTGGGGAGTAACCTCCTGCTAATGAAAGCAACAGGCTGGTCAAGGCCATCATCATTTGTTTGGGACAAAACTGCCCCTATCCCATGTTCAGAGGCATCTTTCTGCACAATGAACTGCTTAGAATAATCTGGAGCTTTTAGAACTGGTGCTGAGCACATTGCTTGTTTCAGGGTGTCAAAGGCCTGTTGGCATTCCACAGTCCAGTTCACTTTCTTGGGCATTTTCTTGGAGGTGAGTTCAGTGAGGGCTGTCACAATGGATCCATATCCCTTCACAAACCTCCTGTAATACCCAGTCAAGCCAAGGAATGCCCTGACTTGAGTCTGGGTTTTTGGAGCTACCCAGTCCAGAATAGTCTGGATCTTGGGTTGGAGTGGCTGAACTTGGCCTCCACCTACAAGGTGTCCCAAGTAAACCACAGTTCCCTGCCCTATCTGGCATTTGGATGCCTTGATAGAGAGGCCTGCAGATTGCAGAGCCTTCAAAACCTTCTTCAGGTGGACCAGGTGATCCTGCCAGGTGGAGCTAGAGACAGCAATATCATCAAGATAAGCTGTGCTAAAGGACTCCAAACCAGCAAGGACTTGATTCACCAACCTTTGGAAGGTGGCAGGGGCATTCTTTAAACCAAAGGGCATAACAGTAAACTGATAATGCCCATCAGGTGTGGAGAATGCTGTTTTCTCTTTTGCTCCAGGTGCCATTTTTATTTGCCAGTACCCTGCTGTCAAGTCAAAGGTACTTAAGAATTTGGCAGCACCTAATTTATCTATGAGCTCATCAGCTCTAGGAATTGGATGAGCATCTGTCTTGGTGACAGAATTGAGCCCTCTGTAGTCCACACAAAACCTCATCTCTTTCTTTCCATCTTTGGTGTGAGGTTTGGGGACTAAGACCACTGGGCTAGCCCAGGGGCTGTCAGAGCGCTCAATTACTCCCAATTCCAGCATCTTGTGGACTTCCACCTTAATGCTTTCCTTAACATGGTCAGACTGTCTAAAGATTTTGTTCTTGACAGGCAGGCTGTCTCCTGTGTCCACATCATGGGTACACAGGTGTGTCTGACCAGGGGTTAAGGAGAAGAGTTCAGGAAACTGTTGTAGGACTCTCCTACAATCAGCTTGCTGTTGGCCAGAGAGGGTGTCTGAGTAGATCACTCCATCTACTGAGCCATCTTTTGGGTCTGATGACAGAAGATCAGGGAGAGGTTCACTCTCTGCCTCCTGATCCTCATCTGTTACCATCAACAGATTTACATCAGCCCTGTCATGGAAGAGCTTAAGGCGGTTCACATGGATCACCCTCTTGGGGCTCCTGCTTGTGCCCAGGTCCACCAGGTAGGTGACCTGACTCTTCCTTTCTAGCACTGGGTAAGGGCCACTCCATTTGTCCTGGAGTGCCCTGGGAGCCACAGGCTCCAGAACCCAGACTTTCTGCCCTGGTTGGAACTCAACCAGTGCAGCCTTTTGGTCATACCAAAACTTCTGGAGCTGTTGGCTGGCCTCAAGGTTTTTGGTTGCCTTTTCCATGTACTCCGCCATTCTAGAGCGAAGGCCAAGTACATAGTCCACTATGTCTTGTTTAGGCTCATGAAGAGGTCTCTCCCAGCCTTCTTTAACAAGAGCAAGTGGTCCCCTTACAGGATGACCAAACAGAAGTTCAAAGGGTGAGAATCCTACTCCCTTCTGTGGCACCTCTCTGTAAGCGAAAAGCAGACATGGCAAGAGGACATCCCATCTCCTTTTGAGCTTTTCTGGGAGCCCCATGATCATGCCTTTTAATGTCTTGTTGAATCTCTCAACTAAGCCATTAGTTTGTGGATGGTATGGTGTAGTGAATTTGTAAGTCACTCCACACTCATTCCACATGTGTTTTAGGTATGCTGACATGAAGTTGGTACCTCTGTCAGACACCACCTCCTTAGGGAAACCCACTCTGGTAAAGATACCAATGAGGGCCTTGGCTACTGCAGGGGCAGTAGTCGACCTAAGGGGAATAGCTTCAGGATCCCTAGTAGCATGATCCACTACTACTAGGATGTACATATTTCCTGAGGCTGTGGGAGGTTCCAGTGGACCAACTATGTCCACACCCACTCTTTCAAAGGGGACCCCCACCACTGGAAGTGGAATGAGGGGGGCCTTTGGGTGTCCACCTGTCTTACCACTGGATTGACAGGTGGGGCAGGAGAGGCAAAGCTCCTTAACCTTCTGGGACATATTGGGCCAGTAGAAGTGGTTGACTAACCTCTCCCACGTCTTGGTTTGTCCCAAATGCCCAGCAAGGGGAATATCATGGGCTAAGGTCAGAATAAACTCTCTGAACGACTGAGGCACTACCACTCTCCTAGTGGCACCAGGTTTGGGGTCTCTGGCCTCAGTGTACAGGAGTCCATCTTCCCAATAGACCCTATGTGTTCCATTTTTCTTGCCCTTGGACTCTTCAGCAGCTTGCTGCCTAAGGCCTTCAAGAGAGGGACAGGTTTCTTGCCCCTTACACAGCTCCTCCCTTGAGGGTCCCCCTGGGCCTAAGAGCTCAACCTGATAAGGTTCAAGCTCCAAAGGCTCAGTTCCCTCAGAGGGCAGAACTTCTTCCTGAGAAGAGAGGTTCTCTTTTTCTGACTGTGTTGCAGTTGGTTTCCCAACTGACTTTCCTTTTCTCTTGGTAGGCTGGGCCATTTTTCCAGACTCCAGCTCTACTTTTTCACCCTGTGCCTTGCACTGTGCTCTTGTTTTTACACACACCAGTTCAGGGATACCCAGCATGGCTGCATGGGTTTTTAGTTCTACCTCAGCCCATGCTGAGGACTCCAGGTCATTTCCAAGCAGACAGTCTACTGGGATGTTTGAGGAGACCACCACCTGTTTCAGGCCATTGACCCCTCCCCATTCTACAGTTACCATTGCCATGGGATGTGCTTTAGTTTGATTGTCAGCATTGGTGACTGTATAAGTTTTTCCAGTCAGGTATTGGCCAGGGGAAACCAGTTTCTCTGTCACCATGGTGACACTGGCACCTGTATCCCTCAGGCCCTCTACACTTGTCCCATTAATAAAGAGCTGCTGCCTGTATTTTTGCATGTTAGGGGGCCAGGCAGCTAGTGTGGCTAAATCCACCCCACCCTCAGAGACTAGAGTAGCTTCAGTGTGGACCCTGATTTGCTCTGGGCACACTGTTGATCCCACTTGGAGACTAGCCATTCCAGTGTTACCTGGATTGGAGTTTGGAGTGGAACCTTTCTTGGGACAGGCCTTGTCTCCAGTTTGGTGTCCAGACTGACTACAGTTTCGACACCAGGCCTTTTTGGGATCAAAGTTTTTACCCTTGTACCCAGGATTGTTTTGTAAAGAGGCTCTGGGCCCACCCTCCTGTGCAGGTTTTTGGGGGCCTTTAGAAGACTCTTGACTATTTTTATTTTTGGCTGTCTCACCACCTTTCCCCTGGGGAGGTTTTGTGACCCCTTTCTTTTGGTCACCCCCTGTGGAAGTTTTGGACACCCTAGTCTTGACCCAATGGTCCGCCTTCTTTCCCAATTCTTGGGGAGAAATTGGTCCTAGGTCTACCAGATGCTGATGCAGTTTATCATTGAAACAATTACTTAACAGGTGTTCTTTCACAAATAAATTGTACAGCCCATCATAATTACTTACACCACTGCCTTGAATCCAACCATCTAGTGTTTTTACTGAGTAGTCTACAAAGTCAACCCAGGTCTGGCTCGAGGATTTTTGAGCCCCCCTGAATCTAATCCTATACTCCTCAGTGGAGAATCCAAAGCCCTCAATCAGGGTACCCTTCATGAGGTCATAAGATTCTGCATCTTGTCCAGAGAGTGTGAGGAGTCTATCCCTACACTTTCCTGTGAACATTTCCCAAAGGAGAGCACCCCAGTGAGATTTGTTCACTTTTCTGGTTACACAAGCCCTCTCAAAAGCTGTGAACCATTTGGTGATGTCATCACCATCTTCATATTTAGTTACAATCCCTTTAGGGATTTTCAACATGTCAGGAGAATCTCTGACCCTATTTATGTTGCTGCCACCATTGATGGGTCCTAGGCCCATCTCTTGTCTTTCCCTCTCTATGGCTAGGATCTGTCTTTCCAAAGCCAATCTTTTGGCCATCCTGGCTAACTGGATGTCCTCTTCACTGGAGTTATCCTCAGTGATTTCAGAGTTGTTGGTCCCTCCTGTGAGGGAACCAGCATCTCTGACTATTATTTGTGGAGTCAGGGCTTGAGTAGCCCTGCTCTCCCTAAGTAGGACTGGAGGGGGGGAATTTCCCTCCAAGTCACTATCTTCATCCTCTGAGTTGCCACCCTCAGAGGGATTGGCCTTTTCAAACTCTGCCAAAAGCTCCTGGAGATGTATTTTGGTAGGTTTGGGGCCCATTGTTATTTTCTTTAGTTTACAGAGTGACCTTAGCTCACTCATCTGTAGATGGAGGTAAGGTGTGGTGTCGAGTTCCACCACAGCCACATCTGTGCTAGACATTTTGCTTCTAAAAGTTGGAATACTTTTTAAGAATCTAAAACTGGTTCTAGAATCTAATTCAAACTTTTACAAACTTTTAAACTCTAAAAGAAATGCTAACCGGGACTAACACAAGGCCCTAGCAGGACTTTAAAGAATTTAGAAAACTTTTCAAATTGCAAAAATCAATTTCTAATGACAATTTTGGAATTTGTCGTGTGATCAGGTATTGGCTGAGTAGTCCAGCAAATGCAAAGTCTTGTACCCCACCGCTGATCCACCAATGTAGGAAGTTGGCTCTGTATGTGCTATTTCAAAGTAAGGAATAGCATGCACGGAGTCCAAGGGTTCCCCTTAGAGGTAAAATACTGGTAAAAATAGATAATACTAATGCTCTATTTTGTGGTAGTGTGGTCGAGCAGTAGGCTTATCCAAGGAGTAGTGTTAAGCAATTGTTGTACATACACATAGACAATAAATGAGGTACACACACTCAAGGACAAATCCAGCCAATAGGTTTTGTTATAGAAAAATATATTTTCTTAGTTTATTTTAAGAACCACAGGTTCAAATTTAACATGTAATATCTTGTTTGAAAGGTATTGCAGATAAGTACATTAGGAACTTTGAATCATTTCAATTGCATGTATACTTTTCAAGTTATTCATAAATAGCTATTTCAAAAGTGGACACAGTGCAATTTTCACAGTTCCTGGGGGAGGTAAGTTTTTGTTAGTTTTACCAGGTAAGTAAGACACTTACAGGGTTCAGTTCTTGGTCCAAGGTAGCCCACCGTTGGGGGTTCAGAGCAACCCCAAAGTCACCACACCAGCAGCTCAGGGCCGGTCAGGTGCAGAGTTCAAAGTGGTGCCCAAAACGCATAGGCTAGAATGGAGAGAAGGGGGTGCCCCGGTTCCGGTCTGCTTGCAGGTAAGTACCCGCGTCTTCGGAGGGCAGACCAGGGGGGTTTTGTAGGGCACCGGGGGGGACACAAGCCCACACAGAAATTTCACCCTCAGCAGCGCGGGGGCGGCCGGGTGCAGTGTAGAAACAAGCGTCGGGTTTGCAATGTTAGTCAATGAGAGATCAAGGGATCTCTTCAGCGCTGCAGGCAGGCAAGGGGGGGCTTCCTCGGGGAAACCTCCACTTGGGCAAGGGAGAGGGACTCCTGGGGGTCACTTCTGCAGTGAAAGTCCGGTCCTTCAGGTCCTGGGGGCCTGCGGGTGCAGGGTCTTTTCCAGGCGTCGGGACTTAGGGTTCAGAGAGTCGCGGTCAGGGGAAGCCTCGGGATTCCCTCTGCAGGCGGCGCTGTGGGGGCTCAGGGGGGACAGGTTTTGGTACTCACAGTCGTAGAGTAGTCCAGGGGTCCTCCCTGAGGTGTTGGTTCTCCACCAGCCGAGTCGGGGTCGCCGGGTGCAGTGTTGCAAGTCTCACGCTTCTTGCGGGGAGTTGCAGGGTTCTTTAAAGCTGCTTCTTGAAACAAAGTTGCAGTCTTTTTGGAGCAGGTCCGCTGTCCTCGGGAGTTTCTTGTCGTCGTCGAAGCAGGGCAGTCCACCGAGGATTCAGAGGTCGCTGGTCCCTTTGGAAGGCGTTGCTGGAGCAGAGTTCTTTGGAAGGCAGGAGACAGGCCGGTGAGTTTCTGGAGCCAAGGCAGTTGTGGTCTTCTGGTCTTCCTCTGCAGGGGTTTTCAGCTGGGCAGTCCTTCTTCTTGTTGTTGCAGGAATCTAATTTTCTAGGGTTCAGGGTAGCCCTTAAATACTAAATTTAAGGGCGTGTTTAGGTCTGGGGGGTTAGTAGCCAATGGCTACTAGCCCTGAGGGTGGGTACACCCTCTTTGTGCCTCCTCCCAAGGGGAGGGGGTCACAATCCTAACCCTATTGGGGGAATCCTCCATCTGCAAGATGGAGGATTTCTAAAAGTTAGAGTCACCTCAGCTCAGGACACCTTAGGGGCTGTCCTGACTGGCCAGTGACTCCTCCTTGTTGCTTTCTTTGTTCCCTCCAGCCTTGCCGCCAAAAGTGGGGGCCGTGGCCGGAGGGGGCGGGCAACTCCACTAAGCTGGAGTGCCCTGCTGGGCTGTGACAAAGGGGTGAGCCTTTGAGGCTCACCGCCAGGTGTCACAGCTCCTGCCTGGGGGAGGTGTTAGCATCTCCACCCAGTGCAGGCTTTGTTACTGGCCTCAGAGTGACAAAGGCACTCTCCCCATGGGGCCAGCAACATGTCTCTAGTGTGGCAGGCTGCTGGAACTAGTCAGCCTACACAGACAGTCGGTTAAGTTTCAGGGGGCACCTCTAAGGTGCCCTCTGGGGTGTATTTTGCAATAAAATGTACACTGGCATCAGTGTGCATTTATTGTGCTGAGAAGTTTGATACCAAACTTCCCAGTTTTCAGTGTAGCCATTATGGTGCTGTGGAGTTCGTGTTTGACAGACTCCCAGACCATATACTCTTATGGCTACCCTGCACTTACAATGTCTAAGGTTTTGTTTAGACACTGTAGGGGTACCATGCTCATGCACTGGTACCCTCACCTATGGTATAGTGCACCCTGCCTTAGGGCTGTAAGGCCTGCTAGAGGGGTGTCTTACCTATACTGCATAGGCAGTGAGAGGCTGGCATGGCACCCTGAGGGGAGTGCCATGTCGACTTACTCGTTTTGTCCTCACTAGCACACACAAGCTGGCAAGCAGTGTGTCTGTGCTGAGTGAGAGGTCTCCAGGGTGGCATAAGACATGCTGCAGCCCTTAGAGACCTTCCTTGGCATCAGGGCCCTTGGTACTAGAAGTACCAGTTACAAGGGACTTATCTGGATGCCAGGGTCTGCCAATTGTGGATACAAAAGTACAGGTTAGGGAAAGAACACTGGTGCTGGGGCCTGGTTAGCAGGCCTCAGCACACTTTCAATTGTAAACATAGCATCAGCAAAGGCAAAAAGTCAGGGGGCAACCATGCCAAGGAGGCATTTCCTTACAGGCATCATCCTGACAAGCACATTTTTATGAGGTCTTTAACGTACAGTGGTGCATTTACAGGTGAAGAGCTTTGAACAGCCCAATATATGATCCCATATGGGCAAGAAATAATTTCTCGTAGAGACTTCATTTCAAAATATAAACTATCAAATAATCATAGACGAAGCCTGCATTATGAGCTTGGATCATGTATTTGATCAGACTGATATGATGTAATACAACACTTACTTATGGGATCCTCTATCTGACCCAGGCATAAGAAGATGGACTGTGGGCTAGTAGTGGTGGCTCAACACTATTTCCATTGCCTAACCCCATCACCAACCACCAGCTGAATACCCTTTAATCTGGTGATCCTGCTTAAGTCAGAGATATACTTTATGCCCCAAGGAAATACACAAAACTGTGAAGATAAATAAATATATAAGGCACCAAACTTCAAATTTACTGTGTTCTACACGATACTCAAGTTATGCTAACCATCCATGGAGCGTATTTAACTGGATCACTAGTCTTTTCTTCCCTATACACTAAAGCAACATTCTGTACAAATGTATCCAGTAAAATAATTCACATCTTCCGTTAATGCAAAGCCAAGCGTTCAGGATGTGTATCCGAGCATATAATTCCGAGCATATAACATCAAAAATAGCAATAATCTTCTGTCTCTCTGTAAAACTGTTTTTACATTTCAAAACTCTATACATCATGTTCAAAGGCATCTGGGACGTGAGTCCTGATTACTCACAAAAACAGCTATTCAAACATCAGAAATCAGGTCCAGAAAGAATTTATTATTTGCAAACTCATGGTCAAATAGAATACACATGGAGGAAAGAATCTAAAGGTGTGTGGATCCATCTCCTAAAACATCCTGAAAGGTCTCTGATGATTCAACCAAAATCAATGAATGTTAAAATAATAAGGTTAAGAAACAAAAAGACAAAATGCCATTTAGACAATCATTTGACTGCTAACATGTCACAGATGGACTATCACCCTTCCTTATGAAGCAGAAACCCCTATTCAACATACTGCCCTGGGATCTATGCCTCTTATGGTCAGAGTGACTTTACCACTACAATTTTCTGTGGGTTTAATAATTGTTCCCCAAATGTACCTGAATTACTTCTCATTGGCATCCCTTACTTTACCCAACATATTCTAAAGATCCCAAAATGTGTCTTTGTCCTTTGAGATTTGTACATCTCTGTGAAAGAATAACCAAACTTTGGTAACCTGTGCATCATCAAAGATGTGTATAACCCTTGCTTTCTTCAATATGCTTATTGGTTGGCTCCTTTGACTGCCACAGTCTTCAAGAAACCCTGATAATGACAAAAGAGTTCAGTTTACAACCCCTCACAAATGCCTATTTACAGTGGGATCACTTTTACCCATGTTGTGTAGTAAGTGTGAAAAAGTAACCTCTTTCTAGCATGGTTACCCCCACTTTTGGCCTGTTTGTGAGTGTGTGTCAGTGTGTTTTTACTGTCTCACTGGGATCCTGATAGCCAGGACCCCAGTGCTCATAGTGAAAACCCTATTTGTCAGTGTGTTTTGCCAGTCTCACTGGGATCCTGCTAGCAAGGGCCCCTGTGCTCATAGTTTGAGGCCTATTGTGTTTGTTTTCAGTAGAGCTTAACTGTGTCACTGAAGTTCCTCTCACCAGAACTTCAGTGCTTATGGTCTCTCTGCTTCCAAATTGGTCACTATAGTTTAGTGACTTCATTTACTAAATCTAATTTGCACACTGGACCCTCACTTATAAGTCCCTAGTATTTGGTACCTAAGTACCCAGGGCATTGGGATTCCAGGAGATCCCTATGGGCTGCAGCATTTCTTTTGCCACCCACAAGGAGCCTGCGTGAAAAAAGTGCACACACTAATTCACAGCCATTTTCACTACACATAAGTAACTTATAAGTCACCTATATGTCTGACCTTCATTTATTGAAGGCTAGGTGCAAAGTTACTATGTGTGAGGGCACCCTTGCACTAGCAAAGGTGCCCCCACGATGTCCAGAGCCAAATCCCCGGACTACGTGAGTGCGGGGACACCATTACACATGTGCACAATGGTAACTCCGAATGTGGCCATGTAAGGTATCTAAGATCATGGAATTGTCCCCTCCATTCCAAATCTGGTATGACGGGGGCAATCCCATGTATCCTGGTTGCTCCAGCATGGACCCCCAGTACTGCCAAACCAGCTCTCTGAGGCTTGCACTGCAGCTACAGCGGATGCCACTTAACAGACAGGGTTCTGCCATCCTGGGATCTGTGCAGCTCAGTCCCAGGAAAGCATAACAAAGCATTTCCTTTGAGAGGAGGGTGTTACACCCTCTCCCTTTGGAAATCAGTGTTACAGGCTTGGGAAGGGTAGCCTCCCAGAGCCTCTGAAAATGCTTTGAAGGCTCCTTGCATAAGCCAGTCTACACCAATTCGAGGACCCCCAGTCCCAGCTCTGGCACGAAACTGGACAAAGGAAAGGGGAGTGACCACTCCCCTGTCCATCACCACCCTAGGGGTGGTGCCCAGAGCTCCTCCTGGGTGTCCCTGGGGTTAGTCATCTTGTTTTCTCAAGGATGGGGACACTATAGAGATCTCTGACAGACCAGTGCCAGCAGGTGACGTCAGAGACCCCCCTGATCAGTGCATACCTGGTTAG
This sequence comes from Pleurodeles waltl, assembly GCF_031143425.1. NCBI lineage: Eukaryota > Metazoa > Chordata > Amphibia > Caudata > Salamandridae > Pleurodeles > Pleurodeles waltl. Next base: position 334,747,276 of record NC_090439.1, read on the forward strand.
GTAGCCAAACCCACTCTCAGGATTATTTAGGGTCTCTCCTGTGGGTTCCTCTTCAGATTCAGCTCACAAGTTTCCACCAGGAATCCTCTGCAACTCCTGCTTCATCCTCTGACCTCAGATCTACTGCAGACTGCTCCAGGAACCACTGTAAATGCAACAAAGTATCCAGAAAGGCTACTGCGACTCTGCAACTTCAGCTCCAGCCAGCAACTGCAACAGTTTCCACAGTGTGCACACTCTGCGGACTCCCTGTCTTCACCCTGCACCAGAAGGACCAAATAATCTCCTGTGGAGTGACGGAGTCATTTCCCTGCTTCAGCAGGCACCTTCTAAGATGACGACTGGTTCTCTGGGACTCCTCGGCTGACGACAAGTGTGCTCTTTGGAACACAGGTGGTGACTCCTCTAACACAGACTGTCCTAAGGTCCAGCTGTCCAAATTTGGAGGAGGGAAGACCTTGCCTTCCCTGTTTGTGACAGTACTCCTGTGCACTGCGTCATCTTTATCTCCTGAGACCTCTGTGCACTATTTGCAAGAACCCTTTGTGCACAGCCTGGGCCAGGTCCCCAGCACTCTATCATGTGATGCTCAACTTGCCCAGTTGTTCTCCAGCGGCGTGGGACCTTCTTTTATAGTGTTGTAGCAACCACAATTCATACCTTCTTTGTCCCCATGTTCTGGGACCTCCGTGGGTGCTGCCTGGTCATCTGTGGGTTCCATCTAGTGTTGGTAGCCCCTCTGCCTCCTCAGTCTGAAATGAGGCCCCCAGGTCCCTCATGGGTCCAGGCAGCACCATTTTGACGCAATCTGCAACATTGCTTTCACCAAGGTTTGTTGGATGAATCCAGGACTGCAACTCGCCTGCATCTAACACCTCCACATGGGGCATCCTTTGCATCATGCAGGAACCCGCAGCCATCTTCTTTGGTGCTCTTCTGCAGACTTTCTCCAACCGGAGAATCCTCTTTTGCACCATCTCCTAGGTTGGCAGGGGCTCCTGTCCTTCCTGGAATCTTCTGTAACTTCTGGACTTGGTCTGCTCTCTTTACAGGTCTTCAGGTCCAGGAATCCACCATTTGTTGCTTGTATTCTTGCTTTGTTCTTGCAATAACTCAAATCACGACTTGTATTGTATCCTGAAGAAGCTTGCTGTACTTTACTCCTACTTTCCTGGGCTCTGGGGAGCAGTATTTTACTCACCTTTCTGGTTTTCTTACACTCCCAGCAACCCTCTACACACTACAGAATTTGTGATTCGCATTCCACTTTCTTAGTATATGGTTTGTGTTGTCCCTAGGCCTATTTCTTCTTATTGCATTCTATGGTATTTTCTATTGTTTGCACTATCCTATGACTATTTACTTACCAGATTTTGGTGTGTAGTGTAAATATTGTGTATACTACTTACCTCCAGAAGGAGTATTGCCTCTAAGATATTTTTGTCCTTGTGTCCTTAAAATAAAGTACCTTTATTTTTGGTAACACTGAGTATTGTCTTTTATTGTGTATAAGTACTGTGTAACTATAGTGGTATTGCGGGAGCTTTGCATGTCTCCTAGTTCAGCCTAAGCTGCTCTGCTACTGCTACCTCTATCTGCCTAAGCTGCAAGAACACTACTACATTTCATTAATAAGAGATAACTGGACCTGGTATAAGTTTTAAGTACCTAAGGTACCCACTACAAACCAGGCAAGCCTCCTACAGTAAGTATGACACAGTGGCTGTTTTCCTTTGACACATTTCCAGGCAGGTAAAACATGCCAACATTTATTGTGGAAAGAGCCTGAAAAAAGGCAAAACATGCAAAATTCTTACATTAAATACAATTGTATTACACTAAATGGAGGTTGGTTATATTGACAAACAAAAATAATGATTACACTAGATCGCTTAAAATTACATTGTCAATGTAAGTATATGATTACTACTCATGACTCTACATCTACTTATCTAAATTTACCATGCGACATAGCGGTTAGGTTGTAGTTTATGCAAATCTTTTGTCATGTAATACAATACATGTGATATAGTTGTCTTATGCCATTGAGTGCCAATTGTGTAAGTTATTTAGTTTCCAAAAGAAAATACTTGGAATAGAGGTTTTGCTGTACTAAATCATTACCTTGGCTGAGGTAATGGTATTGGGGAGGTGCAGCAAATACCTCACCCTTTTCTAACCTAATCAAGATTGGGAGACATGTATGTCTTCATACCTCAACTTCATCTAAGCAGATACATCAACAATTCTCCTGATTCACCTATGTCTTAGTCAAATTCTAAATTGAAGGTGAGCTCAGTAAACGATCCAAGTCATTGAATGAACACAATCAACATATCAATTGGAAGAACCTGAATAAAATCCAGCATAAAAATCTCAACCATCTGTATTTTCAAATTTAGATCTTCATGACAAGAGTCATATTGAAAAGCTTTAAAATCTCGAATTAATAATTACAATTATCCTCAAATCATATGCTTACATCCTCAATTTACAAGTTAAATCCCTTGATGTGATATAAATGGGTCACCAAAAGTCTCAGTTGAAACATTATAGCACTAGAAGCATGCTTGAGAGATACTGTGATAAATGGGAGTTACAGCCTGATCACATTGCATGCCGCTTGCACTGTCAGAAAATAAATTATCCAAAGTCAAAGCAAAAAGTCTATTTCGAGGCTCCTTTTTATGAAGCTGAGAATTTTCAAGGCGTCGGTTTATAATAGGGTAGGGACCCTGATTCCTCTTTGTGAATCATGTTGCTTGAGAGAAATTGGGTTATTGGTTGAGGGAGCATGACTCAAGCAGGAACCACAGTCCTGATCAGGGTGAAGTCACAAGCAAAATTAAATTAACCTATGCTTAACCCTCGAGTAGCTTGACACAGAGTGGTCAGGTTTAACTCAGAGGCAACATTTAACATACTTGTGCAGAACTTCAAACAGTACCAAAGTGAAAACATGCCACAAAAGGGATCCTACACTAGATTAGAAAAAAAAAAATAAGTTTTAATAAATAAAACAAGACCAAACTAACAAACCTCCAGTCAGTAGAACCAGAGATATGCAGACTTAAAGTTTCAAATGAAAATGGTGCCAAAAAGCACAAAGTGTCAACTGTGACTATCTGGTTGCATTGGACCAGAACAAAGTCACAAGCTCAGGGTGACTGCCACAGAGTGCTGCTGGCTACAGGAACCCATTTAGGCCTACTGAAAAAGAATATATTAAGTACCAATATTGGAGCATTCTGAGGACCAGTGCTGAGGGTGTGCTACACAGCCGAGGTGATGGTTTAGTTCTGGGGAACTGCGAGGTCCTGCATCCTCGTCAAGGAGGCAGATGATGAGGGAGGCTTGTGATGCGAAGTCCGGTATAGAGGATGCATCATGCAGCATGGCATTGTTTTTGAGGTTTCCTTTACAAGACATTTGTGATGCAAGGGCCTGTGTTGTGAATGTGTCCTGATGCCAGCTGCAAGGTTAATACGGAGTCTTTGCACTGGAAGAATTCTCACAGTAGAGGCAATGCATCAGTTCTGCTTGGGGTTGCACCAGGCAGTGGAGGAGATGCATCAGTTCTGCTTCATCCACAGGTGGGCTGGCAGAGCACCTTCAAGCCCACTTTCAAGGGTCCAGGACTGGGGTGGCACTACTTTGCAGAGTAGGACTCAGAGTTGCAGCATCCAGGTGCTGGTTACAAGAGACTAGCCCTTGGAATCACTCTGATGGTTTTAGGTGCAGGTCGCAGGACCAGCCCTTCTCACCCAAGAGGGCAGAATGTCCACACAGCAGACAGTAGTCCTTCAGGGCAGCAGTCCAGTATAGTGGAAGTCCTCTCTGTAGCACAGCAGTCCTTTTTCCTGCCGGAGTCTTCAACTTGTCCAGAATTGTATTGAGGAGTTGAGGTGTGAGGTCCAATATTTACACTTGGTGCCAACTTTGAAGTAGAAGTGATATCCCAAGATTTCCTCCTTTCAGAGTTGATTGAAATGTCCTGCCTCCATGCCTTGGCCCCTGAACGTCACAATAGATTGATGTCAAACTTCTTTGTGAGAGGGCTCGGGCTGGGTCTTTGTGATGTGCAAGTGTGGTAGGTGATAACTCCTCCCCTCGCTAACTCAGAGTGCCCAATCCTGTCAAAATCTATCTTCCCCTTGTCTCACTGTCTTGGAGCAATACACAAAGACCAACTGCTTGCTTCATCTAGTCATGTGACCCAGGATTAGGCTGCAGGGACCAAATGGTTAAGATCAGAAAAGGCCAACTATTTAAAAGTGGCATTTTCAACATTGTAATAAAAAATCCAACTTCACCATAATGGAAGATTTTTCATTACAGTTCTAAAGACATCGAACATGAACTATTTACCTGTTCCCACTTGGAAGTTACAACCTATTAAATGTGATAAGGTAAGTCCAATGCTATCCTACAGGAGAGGCAGGCCTTACAGTAATGAAAACTAAGTGTAAGAGCTTTTCACTAACAGGACATTCAAAACTTAGAGGTACATGTCCTACTTTTTAAATACACTTAACCCTGCCTTTAGAGCTGTTCGGGAGCTACCCTAGTTGTGAAGTATAAGTATTAAAAGGGACGGTTTGAGCCTGGCAAAAGGTGTATTTTGTCACCTCAACATCGCAGTTTAAACTGCACACACAACCTGCATTAGCAGGTCTAAGAGATGTTCAAATGGCTACTTAAGTAGCCGTTATAATCATTGCTGCAGGCAGCATTCAATTATACAGGCCCTGGGTAAATGAAGTGCCACTTTACTAGGGACTTGTAAGATGAGTATTTTAGCACTGGTTAGCAGTGGTAAAGTACACAGAGTCCTAAGGCCAAAAAAAAAACAAATTCAGTGAAAAAGTGGAGGGTAAAGACAAAATGTTTGGGGGTAAACTTGCAGAGAGGGGACCAGGCCCAACATTAGTGATCTAAATAAGCTGCTGTATTCCCAAGTGAAACATTTTGTAATTAAGGGAGCACTTGTGCCTTCAATGAGCAAGGTCTTCTTTAAAATAAATGTCTCTCATTTGGGAAAGCAAACACAGGGACTGGGGTCTGCTATCCCTTTGCAGGCCTCCATACCTGCATTCACAGCCAATTACATGAAGGTTGCAAATTGCTACCTGCCTAGCTATTATTCATTAGGCAGATGTTTTGTGATCCCCTGCAATTTGACCTTTTAGTAAATAGGAAACATTACAATTTGCATTCATAGTCGCAAACCAGCCACTGTGCATATTGGACATCCCTTGTGTACAAATGGAAATTGTGTATTTAGCTCTGGCATGTCATGACTCCATTTTGTGCTCTGTGTGCAGTGGGTTTTACTCGCTGGATTCATGGCACCATTCCCTTGTGTTGCGTCTCTCTACCAACGAATCCAAGTCATGCTTTCCTTGTGGTGCCTTCAACTCTCAAGCACTCCATGATTTCCCTCCCAGGAAGATTGAACCATTGACCCTCCTGTTATGTTGCTATGCATGCTTGGTCTCTTGTGCACATGCAGATATAACATGTATATTTAGGATAGTATCATTTCCACTGTGAATCATTGGACTGTACCATCATGCACTTGAAGTTCCATTGGCGTTGTTTATTGTTGCCAATTACCATTTGCACCTGCTAGGCCTCATATCCATTGTATGTAACAGGTGATCTTCCCCAGGTTTATTGGAATATTCTATGCTTCCACGTGGAATACACATTATTCTGGAATGCTACCTGCTTCCTGTATAAATAACTCCTCTGAACCTGCATCAGTGCTTGTCCTCGTCCCTCTCCTGCGCAAGCAACATACCTGCACTCACCTCATAAGTTGCCTGGATATTTCAGCATTGCACAATCTTCGTCCAAGCACCTAACTCCTGAGTCACCCAGAACTTTTAGCGCTCTAGTCTTCCAAGCCTTCCTGATGATTCTGTGATCCTGGCTTCTGTGAGGCTTCCAGTGTCTCCCTTCATGAGCTATGATTCTTCCTCCTTTTTTGCTTCTTGCACCAAGCCTCTTGCTGTCTTCCGATTTCAGTTAAAGTACAATGTTAGTACCTTTCCTTCAAGGTAATGCGCACCAATCCTTCATAGTTGTAGCAGGCCCGAGCAGCCTTTTTAAGACTCTAAACTTGGCTCCAGTTCCTTCTCCGTAACTTTCCTCCCGCGCTCTTTGCTTGTCCTTGCTCTGGACCCTCTCTCCAACCTTCGCACTTGAATTGTTTTTGCTGATGGACCAGAGACCTAATTATGTGTTACTCCATTAAACAGAAGTGTTAAAAATAGTTTTATTTTAGAAGTGACCGATATTTGTCTGAACCTTGTAACCTCCAGTCTGTGTTTCTAGCATAACAGGAGTGTCATTAACTCCAAACTATGGTGGTCATTATGAACACGGCGGTTTGGCCCGCCATGCCGGCATTGGCGGCTGAAACCACCATGGCACTTTGCATGGGCAGTGCAGGGGCCCTACTTCAGTGCCCTGTCGCGCACGTCACTGCCCAATTTTCGGCAGTGATCTGCACGACGGGTGCAGCTGCACCCGCTGCACAGAGGCATTGACGGCGGCTCCATGTTGAGCTGCCGTCAATGTCCCGGCCAGGCCTTTCTGTGGGCCCACAGAAAGGTTCTTTATTTGGCAGGCGAGGGTCCGGGGATGCTGGTAGTCAGTGTTTTGACAACAAGCATGAACACGGCAGTTGTTACAGCCGTGTTCATAATGACCACCTATGTACCTAGTGTAACCTTTTGAGAACCAGTAACTCCAAACCATGTTTTGAGTATAACCTTGAGAGTGTCAGTAACCCACACTTTGTTCTGAGTTTAACCTTGTTCCAAGGATAACCTTGTTTAGAGTATAACCTTGTTCCGAGCGTAATCTATATACCGAGAGTAACATTGTTACTAGTATGCCTTGGGAGTGTCCCTGACTCCAATCCATGCATCAAGTGTAACCTTGGGAATATCATTAACTCCAATCTATGTTCAGAGTTTACGCTAGGAGAGTCAGAGGCTCCAATCAATACGTCATGTTCTTCCTCAAGAGTTTCAGATGTTTCTTATCCAAGAATCTGGTTAATGTGCCCTTATGCTGTGATTTTTTTAAGAAACCTGTAATTGTTGGTTATTGATATGATGCATTGTAAATTATGCAGAGGCATGCCTGTGTATTAATGTTAACTGCCTCTTCTTGTTGTTGCCCGTGGATTGCATCCTCACCAAACCAGTGATGCTGGTTGTGTAAACAATCACCTTCACATACCCAGAAGATCCCAGGAGTGACGCATCCTGATACGCAGAGTAGTGCAGTCACTGAGCGGATCCAGTGCCACAAGTTTCTTTATCTTATTTTGTCCTTTCCCCTATTCCCCTCTGGAAGCCACTGGATCTAGGTGTACCCTGGATACTGCGTTTTCCTGAGAAGAAGTGGAGGGCCAGCATCAGCTCCACTATCATTGCCGCAATTGGAACTAGGTGGGTGGTGTCATTGCACTTCTTCAATATTTTCTCATACGATAATACATGTGCATACATTTTTGCTTAGGAAATTAGAATTCTTCCAGGATTACACTTTAGAAATTGTCACAGATGCATGGTTTTCAAGTGTAGCATGGAAACGTTTTGGGAGTTCCAAGAAAGTCATAAATGTACACCAATTTAAGGTAGGAAACTTATAATAATTAGGCCCACTATGTTGGGCCTACATTTACTCATTTTAGAGAATCCACCGAATTCCCTAGAGTTATGATAGGAAATCTATGATTTTGTAGATTTCCAGCATTAAGCCCCTCCCTTGCATCAATATCAGGTACGTTGATCACATCTGACAATCCTCCAGTTTAGGGTTAGTTTTGCAGTGCATTCTCAACTTTTTCAACCCATTGTCCTTCCCTTTTTTGTACCATTTATTTTACCATTTGCATAGCACATTTATTTCTACCTTATCCACAAAAATATTCTTCCATGGATAAATGATGTGCCAGATTTTTTAAAATATACACACAGCTCTGGAATTGTGAATGCTCACTAGATTATTTTCATGGCCACTAACCCAGCCACAATTAAATATCCTTAAACTTTCCTACACGTAATCCAGAATTGTTGGTGACTATAGACCCCTAGGTAGGTTGACTTCCTGCATGACATGGATGTCATTTAGGTGTCACCAGGGGTCGCTGCTGTAAACCCTGGCTTGCACCTTGTGACCTCTGGAACTGCCTTTGCAACCACTTGCCTCAGAGGAACACAGTGGCAGCTTGTGCTTATGGACATCGGTTGAGGCTCCACTCTATTTGTTTTTTCTCAATTTTATTACACAAATAGTAAATAATGTTTCATTATTCACTGTTAGTGTAATAGAAATGGAGTACAATTGGCTGAAACGACATTCCCTGGCAGCTGAGGTAAGAAAAAAATGCTTTTAAATGTATGTGTTTCAGGCGAGTGTGTGCTTATGTAAGGGAATGTGTAAGTGGGAACGTGAGTATATACGTAAGCATGTGTTTGAGTGTGTGTGTTTGTGAGTGAAAATGGAGGTCAAAGGGTGTGTGATGTCATATCCTCTGCCACTGACATTTTGGTGAATTTACGTTCATGCTGCACACGTAGGTAGATTTACATGCAAAAACTATGGTAATTTGGAGATTTTAATTCGCCCGTTGGGGGATGTCACAAAACGTCACACTTGCCAAGGAAAGGACATAATCTCAATTTGCCAATCTCGCAAAGGTGCCTCTTGCAGTAACAGCTTTATTCTCTACGATGCCCTGGTGGGTGCTTTGTACAATGGGGTACAACAAAGCTCTGCAGGGAAAACTTGATTGGGTTTGTGGTTAGAGCTTGGATGTTTGTGGGAAAGTGGGGCTCATAGCACATTGCACTGGGAACATTTTACCTTGGTCTTAAATGCCAATAGAACTACTGTTTTTTTTTTCAAGTATGGTATGTAGGGCTATTCAAAATGCAATGTGTTGCCATTTATACAAATGGAGTCCAAAAAGGTGGAGCATTAGTCTCAAAACTCTTAAGAGGTAACTGGTAGTTCTTTGTACTAAAACTTTATGAATTCATCGTTTGAATATGAATGGGTTGGAACACCTATGTACCTATGTATGTGAAAGTTGCCATAAAGGCATTGCCTATTGTTATATATGAGGTCTCTAGTTGCCAGTCAGTTTGCACCCTGTCCATGTAGGGACCCTTACTCAAGTCAGGCCAAAGGAGATACCCAGCTCAGATAACCCCTGCTAACCCTCTTGGTAGATTGGCACAAGCAGTTAGGCTTATCTCAGAAGCAATTTGTAAAGCATTTGCACATAGCACACAGTGACCACACCAGTTTTAGAAAAAATGCCAATATTTATCTGTATAAAGCAAAACCAAAACGAGAAAATTCCAACATACAGTAATAAAGAGATGGATTTTGCAAGAATTACTTAAACATACAGATTATTGAAGTTGATAGCTCTATCTGGGGCTACTACCGCATTGTGAACAACAAATACAACAGTTCCGGCTGGCAGCAGCATTGCGGGCCAGCTACAGTGTTGGGAAACCCACAAAACAGTACCTTGGAAACGTAGGGTGGCGTGATTCTTGAGATGAGATCCAGAGTGTGGCGTCACAGGCGTCGGTTCTGGAGGTTGGTGTGTGAGTCATCGGGCCCTTGAAGTCACACGCATTGCAGATTGAACTTCAGGCTGATGACAAAGTCAGGAGCGCTGCATGGATGGCATCCACTGGCCACGGTGCAGGCAGTGGCGTCGATGTCAGCGCAGAACGTCATCGTCAGAGATGCCAAGGCTGCAGTGTGAGCAAGGCAATGCGAAGTGCAGGGCACACAGGTCACGGTGCAAGTAGTAGCTCGGTGATGATGTCAGGTGGTGGTGGCGGTGGGACCAGGGCTGCGGTGCAATGTGGGGTACAGCTCCATGTGGTGTTGTGAGGTCATGGTGCAGGCAGCGGCCTCATTGACGGTGTCTGGGTGGTTTTTCTTCTGTTACAGCACAAAACACACAGTTCCCAGTGCTATAGGCAGATGAAACTGAAGTATTTTATATCCCTGAGACTTCTATCAAGAGGCAAGCTCTGCTCAAAGCCCTTGGAGAAACTTCACAAGCAGGATATCCAGCAAAGCCCTTGCCCTCTTTAAGGCAGAAGCAGCAACTGCAGGCTAACCCAGCAAAGCTCACATAGCAAAGGGGCAGTACTCCTCCTCCAGTTCTTCAGCTCTTCTCCCTGGCAGAGGTTTCTCTTGATCCAGAAGTGTTCTAAACTTCTGTGGTTTGGGGTCTACTACTTATACCCCTTCCTGCCTTTGAAGTTGGCAAACGTCAAAGGAAAGTGTCTGTTGTTCACAAGATCCTGCCTTGCCCAGGTCTGGCCCCAGACACACACCAGGGGTTTGGTGACTGCATTGTGTGAGGGAGTCCCTCCCCTCTCTAGTCCAGGAGACTTATCAGGATATGCAGGCTACACCCAAGCTCCCTTTTTGTCACTGTCTAGAGGGCATTCACAACAGCCCAGTTGTCAGACGTGGATACACAAGCAGGCAGAAGCACAGAATGGTTTTAGAAAGAACATGATCACTTTCTAAAAGGGGCATTTTCAAACTGACAATCTACAAACCAACTTTACCAAAAGGTGCATTCTTACATTATGAGTTTGGAGACCCCAAACTCCAAATCTCTATTTGCTCTCGATGGGAAACTGCACTTAAAATATATTTAAAGGCAGTCCCCATGTCAACCTATAAGAGAGATAGGCCTTGCAATAGTGAAAACTGAATTTGGTGGTATTTCACTGTCAGGATATGTAAAACACATCAGTGCATGTCCTCGCTTTAACATACACTACACCCTGCCCATGGGGCTACTTAGGGTCCACCTTTGGGGTGCCTTATACATAGTAAAAAGAAAGGTTTTGGGCCTGCCAAGTGGGTACACTTGCCAGCGCGAATTGGCGATGCAAGACTGCACACACAGACACTGCAGTGGCAGGTCTGAGACATATTTACAGGGCTACTCATGTGGATGGCACAATTTGATTTACAGGCCATGGGCACCTCTAGTGCACTATAGTAGGGACTTAGTAGTAAATCAAATATCCCAGTCATCACCAAAGTAATTTAACCAGGGATCACTTGCACTTTAGCACTGATCAGCAGTGGTAAAGTGAGGAGAGACAATAAACCAGCAAAGAGTCCAGCATGCCATAAAACAGGAGGTCAGAAGGCAAAAAGACAGGGGAAACACTCCAAAAGATGACAGGTCTAACACCTATGTAGTATTCTCAAAGTATAATTTAAAAACTATTTTGTATCTATTTATTTCAGTAACTCCCCAGAACAAATTGAACAGTAGATAGTAAATGACATTTCCTTCCTGCTGGTAATGATCAGACGTGTAAACACATCCAGACATTTATGTGACTTCAAGACTGAGCGTGGCGCTCTTGAATGTTAAGCTGTGAGTCATGGGAAAATATGTGATTTCAATTTACTTGCACTTGGCAAGAGCACTGGGCCTGATTATCAGTCGTGAGTAAGAATAGTTTTATGGCTATGAGAAATTCTCAAACGTTTCCAGAAGTATCACTTGAAACCTGCAAGAGCCCCAAGTTTAACTGCATTCTCCATGTGCACATTTTTTCACGAGAAATTCTCCTGAGGAAATGCAAATGCACTTTCTACATTTTCTTTTTTGTCCTCCAAGGGGAACATATTTTTTCTGGTGGATAAATCCATACTTCCACCGCCCTACCAATTTTAGGAGGTATTCCCTTATGCTAGCCTTCCTATACTGAAAAGGTTTATTCCTACCGTCACAGATGTAAATATATAACCTTTTCCGTGGTGGGAATTGGGTCACAAAATGTTTTTTGAATACCTTAATAATGGACATATGTGAATGTTCAAAAACATCTAGTGCATTCCCTTCTCGAATGCCCTCAACTCACATACACGTGTAGATTTCACTCAAACATAAACCTCATTCAAGTAATTACTTTTCAAGTGTTTAAACAATTTAACTGAATTGTAAGGATGGTTTTGCAACAGTAAAAAAGGCTACTTTTAGACTTTACTCTCAAAAACAGTTATACATTTTCTACTTCCGCTGGGGACCAATTTTCAACTTTTTGTAATTCAAAAGCTTGTTCCAGGTTTACCCCGGAAAACTGCACCAATATAGGCGTTTCAGTAATAATCCAGGACAAAGCTTTCATAATTCCAGGTTTTCATGTAAAAATATACGTCTGTATTGCCAGAGGAAACACGCATTGTCAAAACCAATAAGACTGCCTGTCGTTGCAAATCCTGTAAGTAATACAAATTCAGCCTGCTGCAGTGGAAAAACGAAGTAGCTTGTTTAATGTATACAATGCATATTTGAGTTAAAGAATGTAATGTATAATGATTCAGTCTACATTTGGATTTAAAATAGCTTCTCATGCATCACTATATAACGCTCTACCGGAGGCATAATAGCACACCAAGCAGCCAACAGAATGAACTGAGAGAGAAATAAACCTCTTGATGGCACCAAAGCTTAGTCTATTTGTGTTAGAATTGTCAGCCTTAGTGTTGTCCTACCCAAAATATTTTGCCTTCACTCCTCGTGTTTTGCTAAAATCGTTTTTGTTCTCCTTAGGACCTTGGACACTTTACCACTGCTAACCAGTACTAAAGTGATTGTGCTCTCTTCTCTAAACATGGCGAAATTGGCTTCTACCTTATTGGCACATTTAATTTACTTGTAGGTCCCTAGTAAAGTGGTACTACAGGTACACAAGGTTGGTAAAATAAATGCTACTAGTGATCCTGCAGCACTGGATTGTACCACCCACAACAGTAGCCTTTTAAAATATGACCAAGGCCTGCTTTGCAGCCTGTGTGCAGTTGTAGACTGCCCTTTAGTCCTGGCCAAATAAACCTTTTGCCTGACCTTAGCCTTCCTTTTTAACACATATAAGTCACCCCTATACTAGGCTCTAAACAGCCCTTAAGGTATCGTGCACTGTACGTTCATGTTTTTCATGGCCTGGTAGTGAAGAACTAATACATTTGTTTTTCACTACTGCAAGGACTAACTCACCCATAGGATGGCATTGGATTATCTTATCACATTTAATAAGTGATAACCTTTTTGTTGTAACAGGTAGGAATGTAAGTTTTGTGTCTGAGGAATTGTAATTGTAATTCTGAAAATGACACTTTTAAAGAGTGGGCATTTTCTTGTCCTAACCATTTGGTGCTTGGGTCACATGGCTTCGTGTAGTTGGCCTTTGTGTATTCCTCCAGGACAGTATCACAATGGAGGGTCTGGGTGTTGGCAGGATGGGTCATCCTAGTTTGATGGGGAGGCAGAGCTGTCACTTACCACACTTACACTTTAAAGGCACTGGTCCAGCTCACACACTCATGACTTTACTCTAGCCTATTATGCCCCTCAGCAGACTGGGATCAGGACAGGGAGCCAGGAAATTCACTCAAAAAATGAATTATTCAAGTGGATCTTTTGAAGGTCTTGGCAGTATACATTTCAAGCACAGATGCTAAGCTAGAGCACTGGAACAAGCTGATAATAAGAGTGCAGATGGATGTAAACGATAGACCAACCTCAAGCCAGGCTCCTGTACTTGTGGATCCATCAGCAACAAATCAAACCATCTCCCCAAGATGTTAACATCCAGAGTAGAGCATTAAAAATGCAGGGTGTCCAAATTTGATGACCCAGTAAAGGCTCAAATGAACAGTCCCTGAAAAGTCAGCTGAATGCCAGTGACTCCCCACAGTGGTTTGTTTCTGGGTCAACCAGGAGCCCCACAGCAAACCAGGTACTGGTTCTGAGACTATCCACCTGATTAATACCAGCAGCTTACCTCTCCAACCGTTTGTCAGGTTCTGATCCATCCACCTCTACGAGTGGACTAGATGGTCCGTGACCATTAGAATCTGCCAAGTCCTGGCCTTGTGGACCAGGCAACCTAGTGACAGGGACATACCGATCCCAAAGATCTAACAAAAAGCGAAAGAAAATGACAAACAAAACTCTCAGATGGGCCTTTTCTCAAATGCAACAGCAGAAGAAAAGCTTTCCCCTATTTTCCACATTAGGGAGAAGAAATTAAATATGCCTTTAACACCTCCTGAGCTCACAAATACAATTAAAGTCTTAACAATGGAGCCTGTAAACTCAGAGGCCACACAGTCGAATAAAGAAATCAAGTGAGCCACTGTGGCTGACGTCAACAACTTAAAGATTATGGGGGTCATTCTGACCCTGGCGGTAATTACCGCCATGGCGGAGGTCGGCGGTAGCACCGCCAACAGGCTGGCGGTGCACCGCTGGGCATTCTGACCGCGGCGGTTCAGCTGCGGCCAGAAACGGAAAGTCGGCGGTGTCCCGCCGACTTTCCGCTGCCCTTGAGAATCCTCCAAGGCGGCGGAGCGCGCTCCGCCGCCATGGGGATTCTGACACCCCCTACCGCCATCCAGTTCCTGCCGGTTCTCCCGCCGGGAACAGGATGGCGGTAGGGGGTGCCGCGGGGCCCCTGGGGGCCCCTGCAGTGCCCATGCCAATGGCATGGGCACTGCAGGGGCCCCCGTAAGAGGGCCCCAAAAAGAATTTCAGTGTCTGCCTAGCAGACACTGAAATTTGCGACGGGTGCAACTGCACCCGTCGCACCTTCCCACACCGCCGGCTCAATTCTGAGCCGGCGTCCTCATGGGAAGGGTGTTTCCCGCTGGGCTGGCGGGAGGACTTTCGGCGGTCGCCCGCCAGCCCAGTGGGAAAGCCAGAATGACCGCCGCGGTCTTTTGACCGCGGAGCGGTCTTTCGGCGGGAACCGCGTGGCGGGCGGCGACCGCCGTCCGCCGCGGTCAGAATCACCCCCTATATCTATTGCTCATGCGACCCAAACTGAAAGTCTTGATGAACCCATGGGCCACAAAACAAGATTTAGAACATGCAAAAATGAGAAGCATAATAATTTAGTTGTTTCAAAACAAAACCCTGCAACAACAATAGGAAGACAAGGAAACTAGTTTCTTGCTCCTAGCAATTATGCCCACAATACTCACTTATCTTACCATGCATGAAAACAGTGTTAGTGTCAAAGCCCAGCTCACCTGAGTTCTTGTTCAGTTCTGATGGAGGTTGAAGACAATCCGACCCTACCCTGAAACTGCTTGCTCCAGCACACTAGTTTTTAAAACAGTGCACTAAGAACAGAAGCTCAAGGGAAGGGGGGAAGTGGATAAAATAAAAAAAAGAGAGACAACACCGTTCTTGCGTTTCCACTGTTGAAGTGCTGCACAAATCTGCAGCCCTTTCTGACTTCTGTAGAAACTGGTGCCTAATGAAACATAAACAAAGAACAGATAAGTGCAACCTATTCCTAAATGGGTTCCTGACTATCCCTCTATTTATTAGAAATTCTCTTCTAAAAGTACCTCTTGGATCCTGGTCTCTAGTTTCCAGGTTTGGAATGTGTTACTGCTCTGGGATGTGTTTTCTATTACTGTAAAACTTTTTTCCCATATTTCCAGAAACTTTTATAAAACAAATACTGTACTTTTACATCAAAATACAGCATGTAATTTGTGCAAGTCCTTGATTTACTGTTTGCCTTGCTGTTAATGGTTTCCACTGTTCGATTCTTAAAAGTTCCATGAGAAAAAACAATGTTTGCTTCACAAAGTTCTGCAAAATATTCTTGTAACAAAGAGTTTGAATCACAATGTTCGTGGAAGGTATTTCGTTTCAAATTGTCTATACACGAATCCAGAAATTGTTGTCAAAGTTCTTTCAGGTAATAAAAGGTTTTGCACTTACTTGTTGCTGGCAAGAGATACTGATCAGTCTAACCTTGTCTTCTTTCTCTTTTGCAGGTTACTCATAGGAGAGAGGCTGAAGCAAGGAGGAACTGGAAACCGGAAGAAGGAAGAGCCAGAAGCTGCGCCCATTGAAGTCAATGAAAGTCTGTAAAGAGCAGGAGTGCCAGCGCCGAGGGATCTGTTCTCAGGTAAGCGGGAGGTAGACGAGCACAAGCACTGGGTGAGGCTCGGGGGATGCCGTTTATAGACAGGGCTGGGTGTGGTTTGAAGGGCTGGGTGTGGTCCTCACATGCTGCACATGTTCTTGGAAGGTGTGCAGAGCTGGGTGTGGTTTGAAGAGCTGGGTGTGGTCCTCACATGCTGCACATGTTCTTGAAAGGTGTGCAGAGTTTCAGTTATTATGCAAATGAGTTGGATTAACACATGGCCTAGGGAGGAGTGTTTTAAAGAAGCCTTGGTAAAAGCAAGGCCCAATGTGTATACAAAACAGCACATTAAACAACATACACAGAAGCCTAGGGGGGGGGGAAGGTGAGATAACAAGAAAGGCTTTCAATAGTAAGTTTAAAAGGGAGCTATTACAGAACCCACTAGTGCAGTGAGAGGGGACATGCTCTTTGCTGTGTACAAACCCTAACAGTTGCCCCCCTCAAAGGCCCTCCTACAGGACGGGGTTTTCCTGGATTTTTTAAATAAAACCGTCTAATCAGCTGTGGGGCATGTACATATGATGCTGGTTCCCATGAATTCTCAGATTCATCATATCCTTTCCATTCTACTAAATAAAACAGACGTCCACTAATTCTTTTTGAGTCTTTTATGCTTTTCACTTCATATTCCAGATTTTCCTTAATTGGTATGGGTGGAGGTGGTGGTTCAGGTCGGGTTTTTGAGTTGTACGGCTTAAGCAAGGACACATGGAATGTAGTATGTACTGGATATTCTTTTGGTAAATCTAATTTTATTGTTTACTATGGCAGTTATACTAAAGGGTCCAATGAAACGTGGTTGCAGCTTTCGGGATCCCTCTATGTTTAGGTTCTTTGTGGAGAGCCATACCTTGTCACCAATTTTATACATTGGGGCCTCAGACCTGTGTTTGTCTGCTTGTCTTTTCATGCTTTCCTTGTACTTTAATAAATGTTTCCTGGCTTTGTCTTGTATGTCACCTAACCTCGTTAGTCTATCCGTTACTGTAGGCAACAGGGAATCTTCTAACAAAATGGGTATAGCTCTTGGATGATACCCCTGCAAGAAATAGAATGGTGAGCAAAGTAGAGCTGAATGCTCAGTATTATTATAAACAAACTCTGCTACAGGGAGAGCTTCCAACCATTCACTAGAATAATCAGCCAATAAACAACGTAGCGTTTGAAGTAAGGTTTGGTTCAGTCGTTCAGTCTGTCCATCTGTCTCTGGGTGGAAAGCAGTGGATAAGGCCACATCTATTTTCAGTTTTTCACATAATTTTTTCCAAAATCTGGAGTTGAACTGGCTCCCTCGGTCTGAAACCACTTTGCTTGGCAAACCATGTAAACGCACAATTTCCCTTATAAAAATATCGGCAAATTCTGCCGCCGTGGGTAATTTCCGTAATGGTACAAAATGTACCATTTTAGATAAAAAAATCCACTATAACCAACACTGTTGTGAAGGATTTTACAGGTGGTAAACCTACAATAAAGTCTACGCTCACGGTGTGCCAAGGTTGTTTGGGTGTTGGCATTGGTATTAACAAGCCGTCAGGAGCCTTATGAGAAGATTTATGTCTTGCACAAATTGGACAGGTAGTGACAAATTGCTTAATGTCCTTTCTTATAGTGTCCCACCAAAAGTGTTTTTGCACATTTTCCAGGGTTTTTACCCAACCAGGATGACCTGCCAAGGGTGAGGCGTGATGCCAAATTATCACCTGTGTTTGTAATTCAGAGGTGGGCACTAACAGCATGTTGTCGTGATACAATAAACCTCGTTGTATTGTGTTATGGGAATCCTTTAACCAATCCTGAGGTGCTATTTGCATGTGTGCATTATATAGATCTGTGATGAAATCCTTCTGTTGTACTGGTGCCAACAACTTTTGGGGAGGAATAATGGGTTCTCCTATTTTATCTTGTTTCATGTCTGAGGTATGTCCGTATCTAGATAACACATCAGATTGAATTTGTTGTGCACCTGGTCTATAGGTTATAACAAAGTCAAATGTGCTAAAAAAAATTAACCAGCGCATCTGACGTGGTGTTAGTGCTTTAAGTGATCCAAAAAACTGTAGGTTCTTATGGTCAGAAAAGATTGTAACTGGGTACTTGGCTCCCATTAAATGGTGCCTCCATTCTGAAAAGGCTACTTTGATAGCTAGTAGTTCCCTTTCAGCCACAGTGTAATGTTGTTCAGCTGGCAATAACTTTTTGGAATAGAAGGCTATAGGATGTAACTGGCCATCTACTGCATCTCGTTGAGAGAGAACTCCTCCTAAAGCTACTTGTGAAGCATCCGCTTCAACAAAAAAGGGCAAGTCAGGATCAGGATGTTTCAGAATTGGGGCTGAAGTGAACTTTTGTTTTAGGAGTTGAAAGGCGTGTGCCGCCTCATCAGTCCAAAGAAATCGTTGCCCTTTCCGCAACAAGGTAGTTATTGGGGCCGCAATGTCTGCAAAATGTGCAATAAACCTCCTATAAAAATTGGCGAAACCCAGAAATTTCTGAATATCTTTTACAGAGGATGGTTCTGGCCAATCAGCAATAGCACTGATTTTCTTTACATCCATAGTTATTCCTTGAGGTGACAGGCAGTATCCTAAAAAGTCCACCTTGTTGACATTAAAAGTACACTTTTCTAACTTAGCAAAAAGATGATTTTCTTTTAACTTTGATAATACTGCACGAACATGTTGGGTATGTTCTTCTGAGTTCTTAGAGTAAATGAGGATGTTGTCTATGTATACTATGACACAAACGTCCAGGAATTCGTGTAGGACCTCATTTATAAAGAACTGAAAGGCCGCAAGGGCATTACATAACCCAAAGGGCATTACTGTGTACTCAAATAAACCAAACTTTGTCTTGAAAGCTGTCTTCCACCCATCCCCCTCTTTTACTCGGACCAGGTGGTAAGCTCCCCGCAGATCTAGCTTAGTGTATACAGTAGAATGTCTTAATTGATCCAACAACACAGGTATTAGAGGAAGAGGATATTTATTCTTTATTGTAGCCTTATTTAGTCCTCTATAATCGATACACGCGCGCAGGGATTTATCCGGCTTCGGGATAAAAAAGAGTGGAGATGACACCGGAGATGTGGAATGACGGATGAACCCAGACTGTAGTAGGTCATCTAGGTAGGTTCTTAAGTATTTGGTTTCTTCGTCAGTCAAAGCATATACTCTGTTATTAGGTAAAGGGGCCCCTGGGATAAGATCTATACGGCAGTCATAAAACCGATGTGGGGGCAGCACACTAGCCTTTACTGGATCAAAGACGTCTTTAAAGTCAGAATATTCAGGAGGGAGACTTGGTTCATCTTGTGTAACACTAGCACAGTGTAATACTGTGCTCTGTTCTGTACCTGCTTCTTGATAGCAAATGGTTCTACAGAAAGAGGAATCCAAAGTAACAGTTCTATTCACCCAATCAATTTTTGGGTTATGAGTTGTTAACCAGGGTACCCCGAGAATCAAACCAAAATTAGGAGTATCTATCAGATCAAAGCTAATCACCTCTGTGTGACCGTTCTGACAGACCATAACAAGTGGACTTGTTTTTTTTGTGATTAATCCAGAGGTCAATTCTGACCCATCCACTGCACATACTGCTTCTGGACAAGGCTTTAGGCACATAGGAAGTCCTAAGATTTCAGCTAACTTATTATCCACAAAATTTCCTGTTGCGCCTGAGTCCAGTAGGACAGGGAGAGAATGCCTCACTTGGGTAGTAACAATTAAAACGACCTGAATTATGAAATGTCTAGGTATGTGCGGTACCCTGAAGGCTGCAGCATTAGAGGTTTGATTAAGATGTTTTCTCGAACAAGTAACCTCTCCCCTTGTCGAGCTTAATCGTTTCCCGATTCAGTTGAGGAGGTGGAGGAAACAGCACCCTTTCGTGGAGTTTTAGGCTTTACTGGACATTCTCTGGCAAAGTGACCTGCCCTGCCACAATATAAACATAATTGAAATGTTCTCCTTCTTTCTTTTTCCTCTGATGTGAGTGGACCTCTGAGTGTCCCTATTTGCATAGGCTCTGGTTCAGGGAGTTTATTATCTGTGTCTTTCTTCTCGTGTCTAATAAAAGTTAACCGTGATTCCAGTTTGTATTTATCTCCCTTTCTTTCTCCTAGTCTATGTTCTAATTTCACAACTAAATCTACAAAGTCTGAATAGTCTTTTGGCAAATCAACGATATGAGCCAGCGCGTCTTTTAACTCGTCTCTCAAACCTTTATAAAAAAGGGAGACACGCTTTTCTTCTGGCCACTGTGTCTCGGTGAGTAAACGATTAAAACTAGTGAGATAGGTCAATAAATCCTTGTTACCTTGTTTAAGATTTAAAAGCTCATTATCACTTGCCTGCATGAAAGTGTGTTTTGCAAAAAGGCTGGTCATGGTACGTTTAAATTGATTCCAATTATGGAGGATGGGATCATCTCTATCCACGAAAGGAATTGACCAATTGGCTGCTGTGCCACCCAAATAAGACAAGACGAATGCCACTTTCGTATCATCAGTAGGGAACAGTTGTGGCTTACAAATGAAGTGTAATTGACATTGATTGATAAAAACATGGAATTTGTTACTATCTCCATGAAAACGTTCAGGTGCTGCTAAGGGCACAACATTAGGAACATTAACAGTAACCTCAACTGGGGAAGGCAAAGTTGTATGTTTTGATGGCGCCCCTGTCTCTGAGGAGGTTTTAAACAAAGGCGTAGAAGCTGTGTTCCACTGAGATCCCCTAAATGTATACCTGCTTAAATCCTGTTTTAAAGAGGTATTCTCCATCTTTAATCTCTCTATTTCCTCTTGCATATGTTGCAAGATGCCAGACACTGATTCATTATGAGCCAAGTCCTCATTTAGGGCCTGCGCCATATCCGTGACGACAATGCCCTCTATTTCTTCCCCGGTATTCATCGTCCACCAGAACTGAAATTTTTTAAAGGGTTGTGCTTCTGTCAAATCCCAGCTCACTTGAGTTCTTGTTCAGTTCTGATGGAGGTTGAAGACAATCCGACCCCACCCTGAAAGTGCTTGTTCCAGCACACTAGTTTTTAAAACAGTGCACTAAGAACAGAAGCTCAAGGGAAGGGGGGAAGTGGATAAAATAAAAAAAAGAGAGACAACACCGTTCTTGCGTTTCCACTGTTGAAGTGCTGCACAAATCTGCGGCCCTTTCTGACTTCTGTAGAAACTGGTGCCTAATGAAACATAAACAAAGAACAGATAAGTGCAACCTATTCCTAAATGGGTTCCTGACAATCCCTCTATTTATTAGAAATTCTCTTCTAAAAGTACCTCTTGGATCCTGGTCTCTAGTTTCCAGGTTTGGAATGTGTTACTGCTCTGGGATGTGTTTTCTATTACTGTAAAACTTTTTTCCCATATTTCCAGAATCTTTTATAAAACAAATACTGTACTTTTACATCAAAATACAGCATGTAATTTGTGCAAGTCCTTGATTTACTGTTTGCCTTGCTGTTAATGGTTTCCACTGTTCGATTCTTAAAAGTTCCATGAGAAAAAACAATGTTTGCTTCACAAAGTTCTGCAAAATATTCTTGTAACAAAGAGTTTGAATCACAATGTTCGTGGAAGGTATTTCGTTTCAAATTGTCTATACACGAATCCAGAAATTGTTGTCAAAGTTCTTTCAGGTAATAAAAGGTTTTGCACTTACTTGTTGCTGGCAAGAGATACTGATCAGTCTAACCTTGTCTTCTTTCTCTTTTGCAGGTTACTCATAGGAGAGAGGCTGAAGCAAGGAGGAACCGGAAACCGGAAGAAGGAAGAGCCAGAAGCTGCGCCCATTGAAGTCAATGAAAGTCTGTAAAGAGCAGGAGTGCCAGCGCCGAGGGATCTGTTCTCAGGTAAGCGGGAGGTAGACGAGCACTGGGTGAGGCTCGGGGATGCCTTTTATAGACAGGGCTGGGTGTGGTTTGAAGGACTGGGTGTGATCCTCACATGCTGCACATGTTCTTGGAAGGTGTGCAGAGCTGGGTGTGGTTTGAAGAGCTGGGTGTGGTCCTCACATGCTGCACATGTTCTTGAAAGGTGTGCAGAGTTTCAGTTATTATGCAAATGAGTTGGATTAACACATGGCCTAGGTAGGAGTGTTTTAAAGAAGCCTTGGTAAAAGCAAGGCCCAATGTGTAAACAAAACAGCACATTAAACAACATACACAGAAGCCTGGGGGGGGGGGAAGGTGAGATAACAAGAAAGGCTTTCAATAGTAAGTTTAAAAGGGAGCTATTACAGAACCCACTAGTGCAGTGAGAGGGGACATGCTCTTTGCTGTGTACAAACCCTAACAGTTAGAACCTTCCTCCTAAGTCATATTCTCTGAGCACCATGCCACTGGGCATATTAAATCTTACTTAAATCTAGACAACAGGTCAAAAGGGTAACATGTTGTTTTAAACTTCAAGAGCATCCCAAAACTCCTAGGTCCTGATTACGAGTTAGGCTGTCTGTGCACTGTCATGGTGGCGGTGGCAGTTCGACCACCATCGGCTTGGCGGTAGGACCACCATATTATGATATCGGCAGTCTCATAGAGCAAAGACTACCACGGTCCTGGCGGCACCGACAGGCAGTGCAGACCGCAGTGGTGATGAGGCTCCCCAAATAGGCTAAAGGAGCCAGTGTTTCCCCTGGATACATTATGATGTTGTATACCGTCAATGTTATTGTGGTGGTCCAACCACCATACTCCAGCAGGCGGAAATAGAGACTATAAAAGGAGTAACTCCCCTGCAGTCAGCATTACACATCCTGTGCTGCCATGGAACCAATCACACATGTCCTCCACTGCCACTGCTGATCAAAGGAACCCAAAGCATATGCCTCCGTGGATGCAACAGACAGTAAGTCAAAACACCTGCCTGTGATATTAAGCTCAACAACATATCATTGTGTTGTCATCCACATGATATGGGATTCATGCAACAGGAACCAAGTACACTTGACATTGTGTCCTGGGTCAGAGTCATTCACAAACAATGATACAATCACAGTCATTAAAAGCCCTTTTGGGCAGGTAACTGACACTGACACTGCACCACCACACATCACAAAAACACATGGCTGCTCATCTAAGCCACAGGGACAACAAAGTGTACAGAACATTGTGTCACACAACAGCAACACCACAGCAATATCACACAAAATTCAATCACACCCCCACATTGCACACATGTCATGGACTGTCTTCAGATTGATGACACATATGTATGGATGTGTCATGGAACACAAACACCAGTACCATGAAATAGCCCTGCAATGGATCCACACATCACCCACATTGCAACACAATGGAAGGTCAATGGGATGCACAATATTTTGTGAGCCTAACATCCAATGCTCACAATACAAACAATACCTGCACAATAGGGATGGGGGCATTAGGAGCACTCATGGAAGGATGCTTCCCTGGGACACATAACACTTTGCACATGCCCCTAAAACAACATTTGCACAGGAACTGACCCTTCGGCTATGTCAGGGACAAGCAATAGTAGACCCAAGTGACATTCCTATCTGCATAATGTGTAAATGCAAGTCAAGAAAGCACATACAACAGCAAGAGCATGGCCGTACATCTTGATGAAGTGGCTGCAGGGTACACGCATCAAAATGGACACATGGTTAGTCAAATGCACAGAAAGCTAGCACAATTGAACTCCTTCAATGTGTGGACAAACAAAACTCGAGCTTCCACATATGAGATGAATGTACAATCCATATCAGGGGGGCAAGTCTGACACCATACATGCAACACAAGATGTAATGCTTACCATAGCAAAAGGAACACATTGCAATGACACCCCATTTAGATTAACAAACAAATATCCATACAGTGAACATGTACCTTTGTCTTGAGGGACACCTGCACTGCTCCAAAAGTCAGATATTACAAACTGCAAATGGATCAGCAATTAGAGTGAAACACACACAACTGTAGGCACACAACACAAATTGCACAGGAACACCAGGAAGTTAGAAAAGTATTGGCAGGACAAATGTGTACCCAAATAAACCAACTTGGGTTTATTGGAACCAAATGCTTAAGAGCACAGGCCTTTGGCCAGTCCATATAAGTCCATGCACATTACGGTGCTCATACTTGACTCTAATCACTGCTAGTGAACCGCCACAGGAAGGGGCATCAAGTGGGCAGGCAGGCACCTCAGGCATCAAAGGGTGGGTTGGGGTCAGATTTGGTATGGGTGGGTTTGGGAGGCGAGGTCTTCTTGTGAGAGGGGTACGGCTGCGTGTAGGGGGCCAGGTGTGCCAGGAGAAGACTTGGAGGTGGAAAGAATGGATTCAAATGTAGGTCAGGGTCTAGGTTTTGGGAGGGGGGATTGGAGGGAACAGAAGAAAATGGGTAGGGTCATTAGAAGGGGTTGGGGACTTGGAGATGGAGGTAGTGGACATCTTGTGTGTGGGTGTAGAAGCCTTGGGCATCTGCGTGTGTGAGGTATGCTGGGGTTTGGGTGGTGTCTGTTGCATGTGTGAGTGCGGGCATTTGCATGTCTTGGGAGGCGCGGAGGTGGAGGTGCTGGGTGATGTGGGAGTGGTGGATGTGTGTGTGTCTGTTGGGGTAGTGTCTGTGGGTATGGTTGATGTAGTAGATATGTCTGTGAGTGTTGTGCTGCTGTCTGGGAATATGGTGTCTAAGGTGTGTAGGTCTGTGGGTTATGAGCTGGTGTCTGTGTGTATAGTGGCTGTGGTTTATGTGTCACTGGCTGTTGTGGTGGTGTCTGTGGGTATGCTGGATATGGTGTGTGGGTTGGTGGGGGTGGGTTAGGTGTCTGTAGATGTGATGGCTGATGTGGTGTCTGTGGGTGAATGATGGGTGCCTGCATGCCGGTGTGTCTTGTAGCACTTTTGTCGATGTGTGCTGCTTGTGTGTGTTGAGGTGGGTGCAGCCGGATGTGTCTGTTTGCTTGGGAAAGCTGGGGGGATTTGGAATAGACAGAGGGAGGTGGAGCGGGGCAAAAGTGGAGGGGTGGATGGCTGCTGTCAGTGAGGAGACCAAAGCCTGACTAGGTCTCCATAGGCCAGACATGTCACTATGAATGCCTTCCAGGAAAGCATTGGTCTGCTGAAGTTGGCTTGCCAGTCCCTGGATGGCATTCACAATAGCAGTCTGCCCCACAGAGATACTCCTCAGGAGATCAATATAGCCTCCTCACTCAGGGCAGCGGGGTAACAGGGACTGGGGCTGGGGCTGAGGTGCCTGGGGCACTGGAGTCACCCATCCTCTTGTGTGAGCGGGCACAGCCAACTGGTTGGGGAGCAACAGGGAGGGAGGTGATAGAACTGGTACTGGTGGACAAAGACATGTTCCTGATCACACTTGAACAACAGCTATGAATTTTGCTCCTTTACTTCAGAAAACTCAGGCTCTACTGACTCGTTGGAGGCCTCTCCCTCTCTCTATATTAGGCCGCATCGCATTAATTAAAATGTCAATTTTACCACTTTTCAATTTCTTGTTTGCGGCTATTCCGTGTGTTTTAATGCAACCTTTTTTTTAAAAACTGGAATCCCTATTTCGCTCCTTTATTTGGCAGAACCGAAAGGCTCGAGCCGCTTTGAGTATACTGTACGCTAATAAGGAGAAGGGGGGACTGGCCTTGCCAAATTTCAAAGATTACTATTATGCATTTTTTGCACACTATTATGCTAGTTTTAAATTAGAATACTCCGTGGGCTCCAAGTTTTTTACTGATTTTCGGGTATTAATATGCAGAGAGCATAATATCCGGAACCCAGCCCTCTTGACGAAATCGCCTAAAAAAGTTTGTTATAAAATTCTTAAATGGTTTCTTAAGAAAAGATTGGATTCTTTTAGAAAATATTTAATCCCTTCTGTACATTTTGACACTCCACTCTCACAGATTTCTCTAGGTTCAGGGACTCAGCTTAACAAAGTCATGGTGAAAAGGTGGGAGCGCGCTGGATTTAGTAAAATTGGAGATTTTCGTGCTGAGGGTAACTGGGAAGCCCCATGGAAAATCATGATTACAGTCAACAATGATTTTTGCTGGTCGGATCCTATAATATTTTGCTGCAGGTTTTTAGAGACTTGGATGTTAATTCTATCATTAATGCCCAAACATTGGTAACAGAATTAGTTACACCTTCGCGGATAGGGAATGCAGGGGCATGGAGAACGCTCTTGGTAGAAAGGGTCAAAGTGGATCCGGGGATAAGAGCTCAGATGAAATGGGTTAGTCAGGAGGGCATAGAGGTCTCAAGTGATTACTGGGAGACTATTAACCGCCTGAATTTCTCTGTGCTACAAGGGGCTAATTGGCATCGAATGATATTTTTTAGTAAATGGTTGTTGTACCGAACCCCGCAAGCCCTATCTCGTATGGGGATTGGCCACCCTAATATGTGTTTTCGGTGCAAGGAAATAGGAGCGGCAGGCTGGATACATATGATTGCGACATGCCGATGTATACAGAGATACTGGGAAGGGGTTTTTGCAATTTTAACATCCATTGCGTTGGTACCCATATATCCCAGTATTCGCTTGTTGAACTTGGGCTATGATCTCGAGGCAAGACTCTCCTCTAGATTGGAGAAGCTCGTATTTATAGCCACTGCAGTGGCTAGGTCACTGTTGCTGGGAAACTGGCGGTCTGAATTATCTCCTACTAGTCAAGAATGGTATAATAGGATGGTCCAAGTTAGACTTCAGGAGATGAGATATGCTAGTAGAATAGGTAATGTTAAAAAGTTCTCTCTGATCTGGGGAAATTATTTCTTAGACAAGCTTGGCTGATCTTTTTTTTTGTTTCATTTTGTGAAAGTGACAATGTATCTTGTTGTGTACTGATGGTTCTTCTTTCCTGATAATAAAATAATAAAAAAATAAAAAAAGAACAACAGCTATGATTAGCAAACATTACCATGACGTCAAGTAGGCCCCAGCAACAAACTATAATAAAGTGGCTCCTACATGTACCATACCATATGCATGCATGTAATCTGAACTGTCAACAGTTGCCCACAGACAAATCAGGATCTCAGACAGCTCCAATTGCATGGGTGAAGGTGTGCAAACATAGTAACAACTGAACAAGTCAGAGACCTTCAAGGCTTTGCCTCTTGAACCATATCCCAGTTACCTGTTATCATACAGTAGTAGGCCAAATGCCAGCTAATTCCCACAGATCCCACAGAAGGTCATGCAGACATCAATTTGTCACATATACAATAGCACAACAATAAGAAATGATATTTCAGAATCCTGGCACGTTGCTGATAGAAGTACAGTAGCCTGAAGAATGTCAGACTGAAAACTTATCAACAATGCACACTTCACCATGTGTAATTTGTCCTAGTGGACTCATGGAGGTTATACTGATGCTGCTCAGATATGCTACACATTTGGCACAGAAATAAACTAAAGAATATGCGAGCCCCAGGGAAATCGCCACTACTGTCTGGAAACCCTGACAATTATATACTCTGATTGCATCAGTAGAAGCCATCAGTACTTTGTATGTTAGAGAGGCCAAAAGATTTGTAAGTCCTTGTAGAAGGCCCTCAATGTGGTGCCCAATGGGAAACTACATCAGTGTCTCCATTTGGTCCTGTAAACCCAGATATATGAGGATGTACCCAATGTGCCCAGGTCCCTGGGCTAATAGGCAAGACACATCAGTATACACCATATTACATTTCTACACAAACAATTACACATCTATTGTGTCACATATGGCCGATCTCTAATCATCAGAGGGCGAATTCAGAACCTAACACATCAACCTGGCTATTTAACAGGCAGAAATATGCCCTGTACTTACCCCTTGTGGCTGCTGTGCTCCCCTCAAAAACCCATCAATGTCCAGGTACGCCACCACCAAAATGTGTCCCAATAGGCACAGATCAGTTGCACTTTGGAGGATTGCCTGAAAATGACATTTTACCACCAGTGCAGCCAACACAGTGAAGAGTCAAGGTTAGACCAATGGCTCCCAACCTGTTGTCTGGGGACTCCTGGGAGTCTGTGAAGCCTCCACAGGGGTCCACAACTGCTTAGAAAATTAAATAATATTAAAAGATTAGGCCTCCAGCTTTCAGTAATGACTCAGTGGGGGCTCTCCAGGATCCAATAATGATTCAGTGGGGATCCTCGGGTTCCAATAATGTTAAAATGGGGGTCCACAGAAGTCAAAAGGTTGAGAACCACTGGCTTAGACCATTTAGAGGCCTAGTGGAGTGGGACGCAGGCAGACCCAGGTCTTTGTTGTATATGTCACTGTATTCATCATCTGCAGTGTGCTGTATTAATGTGTCTGCTACCACTACCAATCTGGTGAGACATCTTGAGGCCTTAGGAATACCTGTTGTACACCCTGGGTAAGTTGTCATTCCTGTCCTCAATAGTTTCATCTTGGCATACAAGTCAAGATGGAGCTAGGTAGACAGACATGTATCTGATTTAAGCATGATCTGTGCTTGATCACTCCCAGGTGAGTAAACTTCATTTGTGAGTTGACAGACAGGGGTCTTTGGGCAAGTGAACATCGGGCTGGGGGCTGGAGTTACAGAAACAGGGCCTGCTGGGAGTAGCAGTCAGGTCACTCCCTCTGCTCCCCAGCACTTGACAACTGTTGTGTGTTACATATCTGTATGCAGGATGCATTTAGGTTTGAACATACATTTACATTTTGGGATATACCATGGATCCTGGAATGTGTTTTTGTTATTGTGAAGTTTCCAGGCCCTGTTTGGACATATGGCATTTGATGAGCCTTGGTAACTGTGGTGTTGGGTCGAATGATATACATTGTCAGTGTTGTATCTCAGATACTCTGGATATTGAATGTTGGAGAGGTGCATGAAGAAGACAGTGACAAAATCTGAACTGTGATCATGCATGAGATTACATTTTTTTAAAATTTTTTGTATTGTAACTTAGCAGACTCTGCTCCCCCAGGTATTCCTGTCAAGCCGTCAGGAAGCAGGATGTCCAACACCTTCTCCTCCCAGGGAACAAGTTGTACTAGGGCACTGTGGTTGCCACTGCGAGTCCTCTTGACCGGCAGCTGGTGCTTGGAGACCAGGGAATGTTCCTTGCCCTTGAGGTCATTCCACCTCTTCCTAATGTCTGCCTTTGTGCAGGGTGGTGCCTACAGCATTCACTCTGTAGAAAATCCTGTCCCACATTTCCATTTTCCTACTAAGAGGAGTATGCTGGACTTGTGCTCCAAACAATGTGGTTCTACTCTTATGATTTAATCTACCATGGCTCTCAACCGATCTTCAGAAAATGGGAATTTTTTACAAGTCACGTGGCGGACAAAAACAGAGGGTTACAGGGACTTACTTAACAGGGGAAGTGCAATAGGTTGTGAATGGACAGAAGTGTGTGCAGAGTGTTCTATGTGATGGTGGGAAAAGGGGTGCCTAGTCTATATAAAAATTGATAAGTGCTAATCATGGTTCTTTGGCTCTGCGCAGAAATGCAAAGGATTGTGGTCTGTGAAGGGGTGTGTTTTATATTGTCCTTTGCAGGTGTTTCCACTTGGCCAATGTGTGTCAGTTGTTGTAGTTTTTTAATTCATCCAATGTGTACTTGTATGTTACTTTGCTGACCACAAACCACAGTGGTCGACCACAATTGGCTGAGCACCATGAGAGAACCCCAACAGTGACTGTATGATTGTAATATGCTCAGTAGTTGGCCGCGGCCA
Source organism: Pleurodeles waltl (assembly GCF_031143425.1). Lineage (NCBI taxonomy): Eukaryota > Metazoa > Chordata > Amphibia > Caudata > Salamandridae > Pleurodeles > Pleurodeles waltl. The sequence continues at coordinate 334,777,033 of NC_090439.1, forward strand.
TGATGACGCTGGAGGTCAGACTGCTTGATTCCAAGCAGCTGCCTCACTGGTGGTCTGTCTTTTTTGATGGGCGGTCGGCGATCCTGCCTGTATAACTCATATTATGGCAGTCTGGGAGGCTGCCGGCATAGTGGTCTTTCAGTACCTCCAACATGGTGGTCTTCCAGTCCGACCGCCAAAGTGGTAATCAGGTCCTTAAACTCCATTCTACTGCTAGCTCACATACCCTCAACTGATATTTTTTAGATAGAGTTTCTGAAGCCCCCCAGCTCCCAAAGGTTAGAGCCAACCATAGTAAAATGGCTTTTCCCCCAGCAGTATTTTTGAAATTCTGGTGCAAAAAGTGACACTAAGAGAAGAAAGGATTAAATTAACCCAGTTCAGGAGAATGCATACCAAATGCAGGTAAGTAATTCATCATTGCGCAATGATAAAAATCAATGGCCAATTTGTAAAAAAATAACACTGTCCGTCAATTCTGAAAAATTAAGTAGGAATTGGAAAATAGCTAGACCATGACAGCATAAATCCTCTTATTATTACTGTTACCCATCAGGGAGGATAAGAGGTCCACCAACTCTACTTCAGCTCGGAGAGGGGTTGTCAACCATGCTGAAGATTGGAGTTGGCCTTTAACAGCACTAGCCTCTTCCTGCACAAAATGAATAACTCCCATAAAAAGCCCTCCCACATCAACTGGTTCTGCCTTGCTACAAAATTGTTTGTGGAAGGCAGTTAGCCTACAACAAAAAATACCTGACCCAGAAGTCATCTCCCTTTGGAAGAAGTACAATGTAATCATCTTAAAGGAGACTTGGAGCTTGACTTTAATCATAATGATAGGGTTGACTGAAATAATCAATCCAGCGATGAAGAGCAAGGTAAAAGACAGGCCCAAAGGAGGGATGTCCATCTATATTTCATCAGCTTTAGTTCTAAAAAGTCAAAAAAGCCTGTCTCAGAAACATTGGGTGTCTTGGGAACCATCACCAGTCCAAGTAGGTAACTGCTCTTCACTGGAGGTTTCAAAACTGATAATTCAAAACTTATACATAAATCTGCTGTATGGACAAAAAAGGAGATAGTGCACAGGTTGCAAAGTTCAATCGCTACACTTAAAACAAATTATGACTTAAAACAAATTATGACCATCAACTCATACTAATAACCAGTGACTTTAAATTAAATTGTTTTTCTTTCCAGTTGAATATGAGGTTAACACCCTAAAAGATCACCACTGGGGTATGCCATACCCCAAATTCAAAAACAAATGACAAGGTTGGGGAATTAGTCTGGAGTATCTGTGAGCATGCTGACCTCAGAGTCTTGAATGGGAGATTCAGATATGATCAACCCCCTTCATACACTTTTTACATTACAAAAGTGTAATCCACCATGCAATGGCAAGTTTGCCATTATTCATGTATATGACCAGCTTCTCAATGACTCACCAGATCAGAAAATTACCACTTTGCACAGTAGTTGGAGCTCTCAACAGGAACCATGGGTCACAAAAAAGCTACCAGCCTAGGGACAACACCACACACCGTTAATCAGCAAAATATATTGCAGTGGTATGCTCTGAGTTAGTACTGATGGTGGCTGTTTGACTTTGTACAAACAACTACAACATACCTCCAGCAACCCAATACAAGTGTGAGAAATGTTTGTAGTGAATCTTGTGACATAATATCCAGTCAAGATGCATAATACCCATGCTCTGATCCCTAAGCCAAGGCAAAGCAATTGGTCATGCTGCCTCTGAAATTGGCAAAAAGGGAAAATAGGGAACAAAGGGGGTCATTACGACCCGGCGATCGGTGATATAGTGGAGGTATTACCGCCAACAGGCTGGCGGTACCTACCGCCACTATTATGCCATTGGCGGTTTGGCCAAGGCCAAACCGCCAATGTACCACACCGACTGCCACAGCGGTAATGACCGCCGGGCTGGAGACTTCAGCCTCCAGCCCGGAGGTCGTCACTAGGCCCCCATGGCATTAGGAACCCACCCACTGCCATGGTTTCAGTGGTTTTTGTACTGCCACTGAAACCATGGCGGTAGACACTATCAGTGGCGGGAATTCCTTCCCTGGCACTAATAGGGGTCTCCCCTGCCTCCCCCTCCATCTTCCCAGAATCCTCCCTCACCCTACCCCTCCCTCACGTGACCCCCTGCACAATTGCACACATACACGCACATACACACACACACGCATTCATACATTCATGCACACTAAAAGCAACACTGAAGAACATACATCCAGGCACACACGCAATCTCACAACACAACATGCACGTACACCCCCACCCACTCATGCACACATGCATTACACACACATGCACACATTCACACACAGTCTCACACACACACACCCACTCACGCACACAACACCTGATTCTTGGAGCGGGGCAATCATCCACCTAATTTTTAAAGAAGGACATCGCGCTAACCCTGCTAATTACCAACAAATATCCTTACTAGACATCAAAGCCAAGTATTTTACAGGCTTACTACTCAAAGATCTGTCACACTGGGACTCTGATTAGGAGATTGTGCCATTAAATCAAACATGCTTCAGGAAAGTAATGGGCACACTATCTAACCTTATGGCCATGTTGCTAATAATCGAGAAAAATCCTGAATAATCAGGCACTGCTTTCTCTATGGTTTGTTGACTTTAAGTGGGCATTCAATTTGGTTCCCAGAATTACCATATGAACTAAACTCTAGGGTATGGGCATTCACCAATTCCATTAAAAGGAACTTTTCCACTACACACCAACCCCTGAATCCATGTAAACATTGGAGATAGAAGTAAAGTTTCTAGAAAGATCTATGGGCCAGATGTATCGAAGATTTGATTGCAAAAATGCGTTTTGGTATGTAACAAGTCCAATTTGCGACTACATACCTAATCGGTATTAGGAAGGGGCGTGTCAAGGGAGTCCCTTCCTAATACTGAATGATAGAGGTATGTATGATTGTTTTGTGACCGTGAATGCGGTCGCAATACAATCACAGTTACCACCTACTTCAAGTAGGTGGTAACCCATTCGCAAAGGTGAAGGGGTCCCCTTCCCCTTTGTGAATGCATGCAAAAACGTTTTTTTAAGTGCAGCCAGTGGTCCCACGGACCACTGCCTACTCTTAACAAATTAAAAGAAAACTTTTCATTTTTCAATTTTAAACGCAGCTGCATTGAAAAAAAAAAAGATTGCTATAATGAAAAGCAATGACAGACAAGACGGTCTGCTGAGCCCAACAGGCCACCATCCCTGTGATTTGAGCCATTCGTAATGGCTTGCAAATTGCAACCTACCTCATGAATATTAATGAGGTAGGTTGATTTATGAGGCCTTGCGAATCACGGTTTGAAACTCCTGAGGTTTCATACATTCCAATAGAGATTACTTAATTGCAATTCGCTAACAATCATAATTAGGTAATCGCTATTGTAAAAAATGATAAATCTGGCCCTTAACCCTTTACAGGACTGAAAAAAGGCTGTGTGTTAGCACCATTGCTGTGTAATATGTTCTGGGCAGTCTTGTCAAAAGCAATAGGTAAAACAAAGGACCATCCTTCACACCATGGAGGTAATCCACTCCCAAGCCTGTTTTACATGGATGATGTCCTGTTAATGAGTAAAGCAAGGAATGGGTTACAGTGTTTGATGAATACTCTTCCTAGCTACTCTTTCACTAATGAGTTTAAAGTAAAACTTGGCAAAACTAAAGTCATGAACCTGGTGAACAAAATCAAGAAACATGAAAACTGGGACTTGAATGGCAGCAAAGTACAAAGGGAAGCCAGAGATAAATACTTGGACCTGCTTATTGACAATTGCGGCTCCTTTTTACTCATAAAAGATATATGACAAATAAAGCCTTGCCCCTTCTTTCTGCATTTTGTTCACTCTTCAAGCAACTTTCTGGTCCTACACTGACCCCAATACTTAAAGTAATCCAGGCAAAATGACTCCATGCACTTGCCTATGATTCACAAGTCCCAAGGTGGAGAGAGGCAAACCTGCTCGACAAACTAACTAAAATAATTTAGAAGAGGGTGTTTCATCTACCACAGCACTGCTCCCTGGCCCAAATTCACTTAGTATTTGGTCTAGTTAAGTCATTAGTTGCCCATGAAGAGGCGCTCTTGAAATTGTGTTTTAAATTCAGGCAGACTCCAATTGTACTTTAGACTATCTGCTCTGGCCTGAAATTAAGAACTCTCGAGACAAAATGCCTGCAGGCAGGAGGGCTATGAAATACCCCAGTCACCATTCCAAAAAAGATGCTTTCCAGAAACATCCATTTTTTTAACTAATGGAAGGCAAGCAGGAACTGTCTAAATGTACCCACACATGGACAGGCATTAATAGCTATTCACTCCCCTCCAGCCAACCTTATTTATCAACTCCCCTTGGAAAAATTATAAAGCATAAACATTTGTTATACCACCTTCGAGAACTGGCCAACTTGGGATTTTTGGCCAGGTGGTGTAAATCAACTGACTTGCAGCATTGTAGACTTTCTGGCTATTTCAAGGAATCCATGGAACACATTCTGTGTGTTTGTCCTGCAGTGGTAGCAGCAAGGGAAGCTTGGCTAAAACAATTGTTTATTTGGATGGGACTTCATTGTGGTTGGCATGCAGTACTAGCTGCAGTTCAGGTTACTAACATTTGCTTAAGTGCTCATTTCTTAAAATTCATTAATTTTGTTGAAAAACCGCTAGCAAAGAATGTAGGAAATTAATTATTGTAGAGTGTACAGTTAAAATCTATGCTTATTAAAGACTGTTGTTACAATTGTTGGTTTATGCATTGCGTTTAATTTACTAGCATAAATAAATGCTTTTGAATTTGAATTCCACTTCAAAGTGGATATCGGGTATAAGAAGGGGACTCTCAGATCCACTCTCCAGTATACTCATCAACTTGTGGATACTATAGAAGAAGGACAGCCCTGCTGACAAAGAACTACTCTGCTGTTTGAGGCCTGCCCTGCTGCCTGAAAAGGAAAACTGGACTTGCACTCTTCACCTCAGGCTGAAGTGACTCCAGGGGTTAGCTAAGTGACTCCTTTCTGTGAGCTGCAGGGAGACCACAAGCTCCAAAGGCCCCTCAGCAACTACCCAACTGACCTTTTGCAACTGGGCCTGCCTTAACATTGCTGCCATCTGGTGGAGTGACCTGACCCCCAAGAGATGCCTCCCAGGTCCTGGGAGATCGGTGCAGCATCTGTTGAGCTACTCCTGTAAGAAAAGGAGAAATCCTGAAATGTTTAGCTCCTCGTGACTGAAAATTGGATTGTTCACGCCAAGATTTTGCCATCCACGCAGACCGCCAATTTGAAGCTCCAGTGATCCTGAACCGTTGCGCTACAATGACTGCTACTGACAACCAGCAGCTTGAGATCCGCACTTCGCACTACAGCATTGACAGCCCTTGGTGACCACTAACGTGAATTTCATTGACTCTCACCCTGCTCTTCAGTATTTCCTCTACCATGAACGGAACTCTTCGCATTTGACTTTATAAGTTAGCTTTTTCAGCAGGACTAACCTGGTCCCTTGTATCTTGCATGTATGCTATCACAGTTGGCATGAATGTGTGAATTTCACCTCGTCCTGCACGGCCAGATAACTAGGAGTGCACAGGGTCCCTGAAGAGGATTGGGCGGCTAGTCTCTGGAGGCTCATATCTAGGGAGGGGAGGGAGTCCTGCGGGCCGTGGGAAATGGGGACAGGATGAGGTAACCCCAGTAAAGGACACCCTTACTATAAAGTCCAGGCTCACCCCAGAAAAGCACAGGCAGATGTTAAGGGACAGCCTGAAGTTGCCCTAGCAGCCCTGTATGGATTTTGTGGATTTATTTTGCAAGAAACTGGATGGTTGGGGGAATGTCAGTGGTGTGAGTGATTGCAATGGGCTGTACAATTTGTTTGCAAGAGAGCACATGTTCAGCAATTATTTTCCAGTGCTGCACCAACACCTAGTGGATAGTAAGCTCACAGACCCCAGGGAGCTTGCTAAGGAGGCAGACCACTGGCTCAGCACCAGTATCTACAAGTAGGCATTGGCCAGGGTTCACCCAAAGGGTTCACAGGTTCCTCAATAGAAGAAAGAGAGGGCAGAAAAACATAAAAATAAGGAGTTCTCTACTGGCTCCCCCCCAAAAAGTTCATAAGCAGAAGGTAAACAATCCCAAACTGATAAAAAAGAGATACCAACTGCCTCAAGAGGGAACAGTCTCCCACTGGTGAGCAGACACTGGGGTTGATCAGTGTAGCACTTGGGGAGGAAGTGATCCTAGTGAACTTGGGGAGTGAAAAGAGGTTACCCTAGTATCTTTGGGCATGAAAGAGATGGTACCTATAGCCCACATTCCTTTAAATACTTCCAACTACATGCAGTGGGTCACCTTCATTGGGCAGAGTGTGGAGGCTCTGACGGACAGACACAGGAGCCAGTATGACTACTGATAGCTGTTATCTGGTGTCCTCAGAGCAAATCATACCCAACACATTCCACCAGTTCATAGTCGTAGACAACTGCAAGAGTCATTACCCTGTGGCGTGGTTGCCTTTGAGTAAAGAGGGGGTTATGTTCTCTAAAAGTAGCTGTGAGCCCTGCAATGCTTATAGATTGTCTGTTAGGCAACAAACTAGAGCACACTGTCTAGAATGGAGTGGAGCTCAGAACACACCTAGCACGGTAGCCCAGGAGAGGAGTCAAGGGGCCCTGGAGCCTGTAAAATAGTCCAGGCCGACTCCAAGAAGAAGATGGGTTGGAGCTTAGGAAACCAGCCCCTGAAACTCCCACCGACTAGATTGAAGGGATGTCTGAGGAGGCTGCCCTTGGCCCTGCTGGGGAATACATTGCGACTCATGGAAACCTGCCTGAGCTTGCTGGATGGCTAGTTGAGGTATGCCCACCAGGAAAGAATTCTGAAAGATGCTGAAAGAATGCCCAACTCCAGTATTCTTGAGGGGGCAAGCTGAGGCCTAGGCAGTTGGTAACACCTCTAGAGATCACCTCATTCACTCGGAGAATGACTTCTGTTGGAAATTACAGTTTTTGCATGGTTATCCCCCAACATTTTGCTTCCGACCTCCTGCATTTTACTCTGTGCTGCATTTTGCGTTTGCTTGCTTTAGGACTCTGCACTTTACCACTGCAGACCACTGCTAAAGTGCATGTGCTCCCTGTCTAAATTATAGTGGTCATTGGCTTGTCTGTGATTGGCATACTTCATTTACTAGTAAATCCCTAGTACAGTGCACCAGGTGTGCCTCGGGCCTGTATATCAAGTAGTATTAGTTGGCCTGCAGCACTGATTCTGCCACCCACTCAGTAGCCCTTTAAACATGGCTCAGACCTGCCATGGCAGTGTCTGTGTGTGCAGTTTTAAAATGCTATGGCAACATGGTAAGAGCACCTACTTGCCAGGCTCAAACCTTCCCTTTTATTACCTATAAGTCACCCCAAAGGTAGGCCCAAGGCAGCCTCATGGACAAGGTGTAGTATATTTGTGTGTTTACATGTCCTGATAGTGAAATCATGCTAAACGTGGTTTTCATTATTGCAAGGCCTACCTCTCCCACAGCGCAACATGGGGATTGTCTTGAAGTATCTTATAAATGTAATTTAGCATTGGGAGCAGATAGAGATTGGATGTTTAGGGTCTTTGAACTCACAATTTAAAAATGCATCTTTTGGGGATATTGGTTTGAACTGTGAGTTTGAAAATGTTATTTTTAGAAAGAGGATATTTTCTTGTTTAACCAATCTGTGCCTCTGCCTGTCTGCTGAATATACATCTGGACCTGGATGTCAGTTGGACTCTTCGTGCATTCACTCTAGACAGTTACACAAAAGGACCTGAGGTACGCACTGCATATACCGATGGCCCATCATCAGACTGATGGGTCTTTCTGAGCTAGAATGGTTGGAGGAGCTGACACTTGCACCTGAATAGGGCTGTGCTTGTTCTGTCAAAGCAGTCTCCAAACTCCTGCAGTGTGTCTTGGGCCAGGGCAGGGAAAGGAAGGGTCTTGTGCACTACAAAGGCTTCTCTTTGAGATTTTCCTACTTCAAAGACAGAAACGGGTATAAGTACTGGACTTCTGCCACCACATAGTTAGAATCCTTCTGGTCTGAGGAAAGTCTGCCAGGAAGAAGTGCTGGATGTGGTAGGAGGGAAGGCCATTCTGCTTGCTGCCTTGTTGTGCTGGCCTGCTGGGAGTCAAATGACTGGACTTGGCTATCTACATCCATCTTCAAAAGATTATCCAAGGGCTTGGACTGAGCTTGCCTCCTATTAAGGAGTCTCAGGGACATCAAAAGACGTCATCTGTCAGTGTCTGGGCTCTTCTGCTGAGAGTCCTGACTAGCCAAGTGGTGCCAACTCCAGTCCTTGAGCCCTTGAAAGTGCAAGCTGGTGATCTTAAGGAGACAATTTGCACATGAAAACATCACGCCAGAAGAATGGATGCAGAGCCTGTCTCATGGCTGAACAATAGATGCAGCACCTGCCCTACAGCTGGGGATTCAATGCAGCGCCTGTCTCATGGCTACAGAATTGACGCAAACCCCTGTTTCACCACAGTCCCATCAACACAGCGTGTCTGAATTTTCCACGCAACCTCCCTGGTGCCAATCGACCCTGTGCAGAAATCGATGCATTGTCTTTCCTGCAAAGAAACAATTGATGTATCACCTCCCCTTTCAGTAAGGAACTGATGCATAGTCTCACTTGACAGGAAAGGATCAATGCATCACCTACCCTGTGTAGTAAGGAACTGATGCATTGCTTTGCGTTTCCGGCACCTCACCTCCCCTTTGGCCCGCATCGTTCTAGTTTGATGCATCCCAGTTACTTTGTGCTAAAGAGATATATCTATTGATTCCTATGGATTAAATCTTGTTTAAATTTCAAATAAGTGATATCTTGTCTTATGTATGTTGTTTTTTTGTTGTTTTCATCTTGTTTTACTCAGATACATTTTTGCCATTTTTCTAAGTTGGTGTGGAGTTCTTTTGTAGTGTTTTCACTGTGTTACTGTGTGCGTGTTTGTATGTGTGTACAGATACTTTAGACATTGCCTCTGAGGTAAGCCAGAATACTTTTGTCAAGCTACCAGGGGGGTAAGCCAGGGTAATCTTAGCTGTGTGACTCCCTTACCCTGACTAGAGTGAGGGTTCCTACTTGGACAGGGGGCAAACCACTGCCAACTAGAGATCCCATTCAACTTCCTATATATCAAGCCTAATGCTCGTGCGCCTAGGGCAATCCATAGGTTTTGTGTCCCCTAGTGCTACAGGACCTTCCTAAAGGAACTGGCTCATATTATACCTCTGGCAGTACATCTGGGACAAGACAAGACCTTTCCCAGGCCTGTGTTCTCCTTTAGTGGACCCAGATAAAGAAGGCCTCAGATACACTCTGAATGTCAGACCAGAGGGAAAGAAGGGAAGAAGCTTAAGGTTCTGCTGGTTCCATTCCTTGTCATTGGCTCTCCCTTTGAAAGGGTGGTCAACAATGTTGTTGCGGTCATTGACCCAAAACTGCCTTGGGCAATAAGTTTATCCTAGATTGGGTGGACCATGCCACTAGCTATCCAGAGGCCATGCCTCTAGGTTCTGTAACTGTATCTGCAGTGCCTCAGGCCCTTATGGGTATTTTCACCCAACTGGTGTTCGACAAACAAGTTGTGTCTGACAGGGGCACCAACTTCATGTTGGAGTACATGAAGTCCATGTTGTTCGAGTGTGGGGCAACCTACATATTTGCCCACCCTATCACCTGCAAACAAATGGGCTTGTTGGGAGATTCAGCAAGACCCCCAGAGCATGATTTCAGGCTACCTGAGCCAAGGAGGCAGAAGTGGGGCATCCTATTACCATGCCTGCTCTTTGCCCACACGCAAGTACCAGAAAAGGGAGTTGGGCTTAGCCCATTCTTCAGCCACTCTGTCAGCTGAGCTCTCAGGCTGGTGAAACAGGGGTTGAAGCAAGTTCCTAAGAAGCTCCCTCAGTATGTAGCCAACCGAATGCTGGCTCTCTCTGGGAGAAGGCTAAAGAGAATCTTGAGGTTAGCCAAGAGGTTATGAAACACTGGTGTAGTTAAAAGGCCACTCTGATTGATTTTCAACAAGGCCACAATGTGTGGGCTATAGAACCCATGGAATCCAAGGCACTGCAAGACTGCTGGTATGATTCTACAAGGTGAAGGAGCGAACACAGGCAGTCACTTACCCGATGGATGACAGGTGCTCTCTGTCAGCTAACTGAAACCACACTAAGGGCCATATGTAGCAAGATAGTAAATTGCGACTTGCAATTTGCTATGCAGAAAGGTGTCTCAGACACCTTCTGCAACTCGCAATGGGGTCGCAAAGACCCACCTCATTAATATTAGTATGGGCACTCACGGGGATGGTGGCCTGCTGGAGACAGCAGACCACCATGTCGTGACTGCTTTTTAATAAAGCAGTTTCGTTTTTTTCTATCTGCAGCCCGTTTTCCTTAAAGGAAAACGAGCTGCACTTAGAAAAAAAAACGAAACCTTTTGTTTCGGTATTTTTCAGAGCAGGCAGTGGTCCATTGGACCACTACCTGCTCTGAAAAATTATTTTTATTTCCATTCACAAAGGGGTCCCTTGGGGACCCCTTCCCATTTGCGAATGGGTTACCATCCACTTCAAGTGGATGGTAACTGCGATTTCATTTGCGGCCGCTTTCGCGGTCGCAAATGAAATTGAATTGCATTGCGAGTCGCAAATAGGAAGGGAACACCCCTTCCTATTTGCGAGTTGGAAATGCATTTTGCGAGTCGGATCCGACTCGCAAAATGCATTTCTGCATAGCAAAGAGGCCTTTGCGCCTCGCAAACGGCGTTTTTCGCTGTTTGCGAGGCACAAACACTTTGCTACATCTGGCCCTAAGAGAGGTCTGAGGTTACCATGCTACTGGTGACAGATGACAGGGTTGAAAAGGACAGTGAACCTCTCCCTGACCTCCAATCCTACAGGAGCAAGATGGGTAAGTACAGGGTGTCAACCTCTCCCCTACTTTGAATCCAAAACAGCAGAGGGACTGTCTACAGTTGCTGGGAGAGTTTGCCTCCCTGTTCTACCTCACCTCTGAGCTTACACACATGAATGCCCATGATATTGATACTGGAGACAATTTACCTGTGAAAAACAAAACACAACTCACAGGTTGTCAGGCAAAGTGAGGGTTACCATTGAGGAGGAAGTCTCCAAAATGCTTGCATTGGGGGTGATTGAGTGCTACAGTAGTCCCTGGTACAGCCATGTGGGGCTGCTACCTACAGCCACCTTATAATACACCACCCCAGAACTCAGGTTCTTTGTGGTTTACATGGGGCTCAACTCAGTCACCAAGACTGATGCTGACCACACACATTCAGCTGACAAGCTCATCGACAGGCTGGGAGCTGCCATGATCCTGAGGTCATTTGACTTGATGTCAGGATACTAATAGATTGACATGACTTATGGGGGCTAAAGCAAGTTCTGCATTTTCTACCCCAGAGAGTCACTTCCAATTTCGAGTGATGTCCTTTGAACTGAATAATGCCCCTGCAACCTTTCAATGATTGGTTAACAGGATCCTGGCTAGAAAGGAGACATTTAGTGCAGTCTACCTGGTCAACAAAGTTGTCTACAGCTCCAGCTGGGAGGAACTCCTGTTCTGCAGCCAAGAGGTGCTTCAGGCTCTACAACAGGCAGGTCTGACAAACAAGACCAGCAAGTGCCAGATCATGCAGGGATTGTTGGTGTATGTGAGACACCTACTGGGTGGGTGTAAGGTGCAGCCCCTCCAAGTCAAGATTGAGACAATCCTGGACCTAAAACTCAGACTGAGGTGAGGGTCTTTCTGGGCCTCGTCAATTACTATAGTAAGTTTGTTAAGGGCAAAGGCATAATTATTGCCCAATTAACTAAGCTGATGTCTAACAAGCAGCCCAAGAAGGTGATTTGGACTGAGGCTTGCCAAAAAAGCCTTTACTCTTAAGGAGGTTATGTCCCTCATTACAACATTGGTGGTAAAAGCTACTTACCGCCGTGCAGAAGACCGCCAACACACTGCCGCGGCCGCTGAATTCCGCCGCAGCTATTATGACCCACAGCACGGAATCCACCAATATTCAGACACCCACACAAGTCTGCCACACCAAAGGTGAGTGATAAACTGGCGAAAACAAAACCTCCACCGTCACGCCAACAGAAAAACGCCCACACTATCACGACACAAGAATCCACGCGGCGGTCTTTCAACCGCGGTATTCCATTGGCGGTACACACCGCCGCGCTCAAAATACACCCACTCTTACAAAACACAGCCACATTGGACAAGTCGAAATACACACACCTGATACACATACACACACCACTCCCACACACCCATTACAATATAAAACACACACCCACATCACCCACAAACCCCTACGACAAAAAATTCCGAATGAAGGCCAGAGAGAGACACCACCAGCAAGTACAACAGCATCCACAGGCACACAACACCATCACCCACAGAACTTCCACGCACCTCACACAACACACCACTACATATCAGCACACTTATCACCACACACTCCACCCCACACATCACCTCCACCACCCCATGGCACGGCAAAGACACCCAGATTCTCGGAGGAGGAGCTCAGGGTCATGGTGGAGGAAATCGTCCGGGTAGAGTCACAGCTATTCGGATTACAGGTGCAGCACACCTCAATAGCAAGGAAGATGGAGCTATGGCGAAGAATAGTGGACAGGGTCAACACAGTGGGACAGCACCCAAGAAATCAGGAGGACATCAGGAAGAGGTGGAATGACCTACGGGGGAAGGTGCGTTCCGTGGTCTCAAGACACCACCAGGCGGTTTAGCAGACTGGCGGCGGACCCCCACCTCCTCCCCCACGACTAACAACATGGTAGGAGCAGGTCTTGGCGATTCTGCATCCTGAGGGCCTCGCAGGAGTAGGTGGAGGAATGGACTCTGGTAAGACAAATCTTAATTATTACATCCTTCACCCTACCTGCATGCCAGCACATACCCCACCCTCACCCTCACACCCAGCACCCCAACTCCTCACATATGTCCCAACATCACAAACAACCCATCCCAACACCAAGCCCTGCATGCAACAACGAAGCATGGACACCCATCACTAAAGCATGCCCACTGCACATACCCATACAACCCCCTAAACCATCATCACACAAGGTCCCACACAGGAATGCAAGCACTGGGGTACACAGTCACCCACCCATTGCACACCATGCCAAACACACAGATGTAATAACCATCCTTTTATACCCCTGCAGGACCCCTACCCAACGTCACCAGACAGGAGGGTCCAGACATGTCCTACCACCAACAGAAGAGGCCCACAGTGATGACAGCAGCTCTCTCCAACTGGATCTAGGTGACCAGCCCGGCCCATCGGGGACCTCGGGACAGTCGGTTCCCCTCACCCAGTCACAGGCCACCACAGACCTTCCCCCCTCTGGAAACACCAGCACAGCACCCACCCAGCGAGCCCATACCTCCGTCCCCAGGACACGTCAATCAGTTGTGTGTCCACCATTACAGGGAACCTAGGATAACCCACCACCCCAACAACAGCAGGGACCTGGGGGCAGTGGAAGTGGGCACACGGTCCAGGGGACGGAGGCCCAGGAACACAGGGGAACTGGGAGGGCTGCTGTGCGACAGGGGGTGGACAAGCCATGGGAACCCACTCTCCACGAGGCCCTCTACTCCATCATGGGAGCATACCACCACTCCCAGGAGACGATGGCAATGGTACTGGCCAAGTTTCAGGAGACCCAGCGCCTGCAGGAGGAACAGTATATGGGCTTCAGGGAGGAACTCAGAACCATCAGCTCCACCCTGGGCACCATCGTAGGGGTGCTTAAGGAAGTACTCAACACCAGGAGGGACACTGTGGCACTACAAGGGGCCCCTGACACTAGCATGGATGATGAACTGCTCACCACCTACGCCGGAGCAAGTGGACAGGACGCCCTGCCACAGGACCACCACACCAGCACCCCACCCCCTGCAAAGCGAGAACCACCCCGCAAACGGTTCCTGAGATCCAGGAACAAGACAGAGCACGATGCCAAGACCCCCGCCAAGAAATGAGACCACCCTGATTGTCATCCTACTGTCCCACTTTGTCACCCTGTTCATACTTAAACTGCCCCAGTTCCACTTCCTATGCCCATATGGGCAATGCACCTGTGAGACTAATAGACTGGACTCTGCCATGGACATTCCTCCGCCATCACCCCTCACCATTTCACTACCCCCTCCAATATTGAGCACTTAAATAAACACACTTAAAGCACAAAACAATCTGTCAAAGTCTGTCTGTGATTTTGAAATAGTGTATTAGCAATTACAGTGACAAAATGCTCTTTCAATTGTAATGTCAACATACCTATGTCAGACAGCTCTAGTCCATGAGGAATCTAAGCAGATGTCACACAGTGGGACCCCCATCTGTGAAATCATAAGGGAAAGTGACAACTCAATGACCATACACTGGTTGAAAACGACAGACAGTAGAGAGGTAGTAGTGTTAAAGTACATGTAGTAGGCAGGTCTGTACTCTTACCTGTGTCTCACTGGAAATATTGCTGGATCACTGAGTCCCTGTTGTTCATGTCTTCTTCCTCTGCTTCCTCGTCTTCACTGTCCACAGGCTCCACAGCTGCCACAACACCGCCATCTGGACCATCCTCCTGCAGAAAAGGCACCTGTTGTCACAAAGCCAAGTTGTGAATCATACAGCAGGCCACAATGATCTGGCACACCTTCTTTGGTGGGTAGAATAGGGATCCACCTGCCATATGGAGGCACCTGAACCTGGCCTTCAGGACGCCGAAGGTCCGCTCGATCACCCTCCTAGTTCACCCATGGGCCTCATTGTATCGTTCCACTGCCCTTGTCCTGGGATTCCTCACTGGGGTCAGTAGCCATGACAGGTTGGGGTAACCAGAGTCACCTGCAAATGGCGAGGGACAACTGTTAGACACGCACTAACCTGGAGGGATATCCCCAGACCCAGACAACCATTCCCACTGACCTGCTTCCAGGTGCTCACCTAACAGCCAGACATGGTGCCTCTGGAGTTGACCCATCACATAAGGGATGCTGCTATTCCGCAGGATGTAGGTGTCATGCACTGAGCCAGGGAACATGGCATTCACATGGGAGATGTACTGGTCTGCCAAAAATACCATCTGTACATTCATGGAATGATAACTCTTCCGGTTTCTGTACACCTGTTCACTCCTGTGGGGGGGGACCAAAGCCACATGGGTCCCATCAATGGCACCTATGATGTTGGGGATGTGTCCCAGGGCATAGAAATCACCTTTCACTGTAGGCAAATCCTCCACCTGAGGAAAAACGATGTAGCTCCGAATGTGTTTCAGAAGGGCAGACAACACTCTGGACAATACGTTGGAAAACATAGGCTGGGACATCCCTGATGCTATGGCCACTGTTGTTTGAAAAGACCCACTTGCAAGGAAATGGAGCGCTGACAGCACCTGCACTTGAAGGGGGATTCCTGTGGGATGGCCGATTGCAGACATCAGGTCTGGTTCCAACTGGGTACACAGTTCCTGGATTGTGGCACGGTCAAGCCTGTATGTGATAATCACATGTCGCTCCTCCATTGTCGACAGGTCCACCAACGGTCGGTACACCGGAGGATGGCGCCATCTCCTCACATGTCCCAGCAGACAGTGCCTATGAAGGACAACAGCGAGCACAGAGTCAAACAACTCAGAGGTACGTACCCACAGTTTACACAGAACACCATTCATACACTAAAAATGGCCTGTATGTGTGTTGAGTGTAAGCCTAGGTATGTGATACGCAGTTGAAAATGAAGCCATGTGGGCCCCTGAAATGGCGGCTGCCTAACTTGTAAAGTGGGACAATGGGATGTGAGGTAACTGCGCTGGCGTTGTACACTGTCGCGGTAGGTGGTCGAAGACCGCAGCGCAATGCTGCATTGGTTAACATTGGACCCTATGGGTCCCAGGAGCCAATGACGATGTATGCCGGTGGTGACAGTACGCACCACCGCGGACGTGACTGCCATTTTCTATCTGTTCAATCACTCGATACCTGATCTTCGACAGGAGAGGACCTACACTGCAAGTGCTGCTGTGGCCTTGGTCTGGAAGTGACAATGGCTCGAGTGTCCAGGGAAAGGGCCCCTGCCTTCACATCGGAGGAGTTGCAGAAACTCGTGGATGGGGTCCTCCCCCAGTACACGCTACTCTACGGTCCTCCAGACGAACAGGTAAGTACACAGGGAGCATGTTGTATTGGCTATGCCTGTGTGGAGAGGGCTGGATGTAAGAAGGAAGGGGGGAGAGTGCTGCGTGCATGAAAGACAGTGAATGCATGTGCCACATGGCAAGGGTAGGGGTGGGGGCCAATCACTTTGACGGTGCAGTTGGTAATAACCTCTCTTTTTCCCATGTACATTTCATGTAGGTCAGCTCCCACCAGAAAAAAGATATTTGGCATGCCATCGCCAAGGATGTCCAGACCCTGGGGGTCTACCACAGACGGAGCACCCACTGCCAGAAAAGATGGGAGGACATTCACCGCTGGAGCAAGAAGACGGCGGAGGCTCAGCTGGGGATGGCCTCCCAATGTGGGAGGGGTGCCTGTCGCACTATGACCCCCCTGATGTTCAGGATCCTGGCAGTGGCCTACCCGGAGTTGGAGGGGCGCTTGAGGGCATCACAGCAGCCACAAGGGGGTGAGTACACTCTCATTCTGCTGACTTTGCGCGCAGTGGAGGTGTCTGGGTGGTGAGGTGGGCTGTGGGTTTCCCTAGGCCAGGGCGAGTTCCGTAGGCAAGGCCCCTCCGTAAGGCCGACCATGTGGCACTCCACCCTATCTCTGTAGAGTGGCAAGTACACCTAGTCATGCCCCTGTGACATCTTTGTGTGCAGATGTCGTCCATAGCCTTGTAGGCCATTTCCCAGGAGTTGAACAGTGGAGCCCAAGAGCGCGGCATAGTGTTGGGGGCTTCTGTGTCTGTTGTGTCCGCCAACGGTAGCGGTAATGCATGCACTCAACATGTCTTTCTTCTGTCGTCCCCCCCCTTTTTGTGGTCTCCCTGTTCTTTTGTGCATTAGCATCATCAGGCGGAGGAGCAGTGGCACCGGAGCACGAGGGAGCTGCAGCCCACATGGCCCTGGAGGGCGAGACTGCGGACTCAGAGTTCACCAGTGGGACAGAGGGCAAGGGGAAATCCACGGCGGGGACAGGAGCTCACACCAGCGACACAGACTCATCCTTTGATGGGAGCTCCCTTGTAGAGGCGGCAACATCCGTGCCCCCCCCATCTACAGGTACAGCTGCCACCCCCCTACCAGAACCGCCCTCCCAGCAGCCCCTCAGCCTTTGCCCCGTGCCCGCTCACCCAGGAGTTTGGGCATCACATTCGCCCCAGGCACCTCAGGCCCTGACCCAGTCACCCCTGCTTCCCTCAGTGAGGAGGCCATTGACCTCCTCAGGTCCCTCACTGTTGGGCAGTCTACCATTTTGAATGCCATCCAGGGTGTAGAGAGGCAGTTGCAACAAACAAATGCATTCCTGGAGGGCATTCATTCAGGTAATGCGGCCCTTCAGCGAGCTTTTCAGACTCTGGCCTCAGCACTGATGACAGCCATTGTCCCCGTCTCTAGCCTCCCCCCTCCAACTTCTCTTCCACCCAGACCCAATCTCCTCTACCTCAGCCTATCCCAAGCACACCTACAGACCAGCATGCACACACGTCAACACACAAGGGAAGCTCTGGCAAACATAAGTACCACACATCCCACAGGCACTCACGCAAGCATCACACACATGCAGACACACCAACATCCACTGCCTCCACTGTGTCCCCCTCCTCCTCGTCTCCCTCCTTCCTCCCAGCCTCATCTACACTCACACCTGCATGCACTACCTCTACAGCCACTACGTCCCTCTCCAGCACACCCACCACCACACCCCGTTTACGTGCAGTCACCACCCCTACTACCATTCACACGTCCCCTGTGTCCTCTCCCAGTGTGTCTGTGATGCCCCCTCCCAAGATACACAAACGCAGGCCCACACCCACCCAACAGCCATCCACCTCACGACAGCCTCCAGCGCATGCACCTTCACCCAAAGTCAGCAAACGTACACCTCCTACAACCACCACCTCTTCCTCCACTCCCAAACCCGCTCCAGCTACCCGTCCCAGTGTGTACAAAAACTTTTCCTGTCCACCCTTGACCTCTTTCCCACACCTGCCCCCACCCCGTCCATCTCCTAGGTCCTGAACTAGCACCTCAGCCACAACATCTCTGGGACTAGTGGTGCCTGTAGTCACCGGAATCTGGAGTGCACCGGCCACCATGGCAGCCAGTGTGGCACGGAGCCACAGCACAGACAGTCCCCCACCTGTAAAGCATCAGAAGTTGTCCAGTGCCCGGCGGGAGAGGGGGAAGACTCCAGCCACCAAAGCCGCTCCCAGGGGTCCCGGTGGGAGTGTGGAGTCAGCTGTGACACCTTCCAAGGTGGGAAGGGCCACAAGAAACCCAGCAAGTCTGGGAAGAGCAGCACGGCAGAGAAGACCGCCATCATCCCCACTGCCCAGGAGGTCAGCACCAGTCCAGCTGCCCAGGAGGCCACCGCCAGCACCAGCCCACCTGCCCAGGAGGCCACCGCCAGCACCAGCCCACCTGCCCAGGAGGCCACCGCCAGCACCAGCCCAGCTGCCCAGGAGGCCACCACCAGCACCAGCCCACCTGCCCAGGAGGCCACCACCAGCACCAGCCCAGCTGCCCAGGAGGCCACCCCCAGCACCAGCCCACCTGCCCAGGAGGCCACCGCCAGCACAAGCCCAGCTGCCCAGGAGGACACTGCCAGCACCAGCCCACCTGCCCAGGAGGCAACCGCCAGAACTAGCCCTGCTGGATATTAAAGGACCGCCAGCAAAAGCCCTGCTGGGCCATGAAGGACCACCAGTAAAAGCCCCGCCGGGCCATAAAGGACCACCAGCAAAAGCCCTGTTGGACCATGAAGGACCGCCAGCAAAAGCCCCGCTGGGCCATGAAGGACCGCCAGCAGCTGAGACCTTGCAATGGAGACCGCCATCTCAAGCACCGCTGAACATGGCACCGCCGTCTTAAGCACCGCTGAACAGGGCACCGCCATCTCAAGCACCGCTGAACAGGGCACCGCCATCTCAAGCACCGCTGAACAGGGCACCGCCATCTCAAGCACCGCTGAACAGGGAACCGCCGTCCCAAGCACCGCTGAACAGGGCACCGCCGTCTCAAGCACCGCTGAACAGGGCACCGCCATCTCAAGCACCGCTGAACAGGGCACCGCCATCTCAAGCACCGCTGAACAGGGCACCGCCGTCTCAAGCAACGCAGGCCCATGAGCAGCAAGGGCACTGATGCAACTGAGTCTGTCACGGGGTGAATGATGCACTCTGGGCACCATGCCCCCTCCAGAACCAGTGAAGACTGTCATCCACTACCTCTGTCCTAAGCAGGATGAAGCACTCTGGGCACCATTACCCCCTCGAGAACCAGTGGAGTATCCCATCCACTACCTCTGTCCTTAGCAGGATGAAGCACTCTGGGCACGATGCGCCCTCCAGAACCAGTGGAGACTGTTATCCACTTGAGAGACTGTGGCTTTGCACTCCCCAGGATTGAACAGTGGGCAACCCACCCACTTGTGAGACTTGAGAGACTGTGGATTTGCACTCCCCAGGATTGAACAGTGGGCAAACCACCCACTGTAGAGACTTGTGAGACTGTGGCTTTGTACTCCCCAGGACTAAACAGTGGGCAACCCGCCCACTGTAGAGACTTGTGAGACTGTGGCTTTGCACTCCCCAGGATATGGCAGTGGGCAACCCAACCACTGTAGAGACTTGAGAGACTGTGGCTTTGCACTCCCCAGGATGGAACAGTGGGCATGTGGCCCCCTCGTGGATTTGGCATTGTGCACTCAAGCGGCTGAGGTGCCCCCCCCTTTCCCTCCCCCTGAGGTGCCTGTTTAGTTGCTCTCTGATGCCCATGCAGTGTTCTCTCCGTCATGGTAGGGGATATTGTGTGGGCCTCGCCCATACCGTGTGGTCCCAGTGTTCCACGGACTTTCTTAGAGCACTACCTGGACTACTATGCTTGGTATATATTTTGTACATGGTGTATATATATATTTCTGCCTACTTGCTTTTAATATATTACAATGGTTGCACTCATTTTCTTTTGTCTTTGCATTCTTCCGGGGTGTTTGGTGGGTGTAACTGTGATGTATTGATTTGCATTAGTGTGTGTGTTGTAGTGGGGGAGGGTGGGGGTGTTGCGTGTGTGTGTTCCTGTTTTTTCCCTCCCCCCTCCCCTGTGTCGTAGGTGCAGTACTCACCGTAGTCTTCGCCGCCGGCGTTTGTGCTCCTGGTAGAGGAGCAGGAAGACTATTGCAGGTAGAATTTGGAGTTCTGGATCCATGGCGTCCTCCTTCCTCGTGGGGTGTGTAGAGGTGAGCGTTTTCCCTTTGGGATTCCTGTTTCCACCGTGTTTTTATCCGCGGTGAATCCGCCCCGGAAAAGGTGGCAGATTGGCCTGTCATAATAGTGTGGGCGATACATTGTCTCCCGCCTGTCTGTTGGAGGTGACCGCTGCGCTGTTTGTTTTTACCGCCGTGGCGGTCGGAGTGTTAAAGTGGCTGTCTTTGTTGGCGGTTTCTGCCACTGTCATAATTGCAAATTTTTTACCGCTGGCCTGTTGGCGGTCTTACCGCCGCTTTAACACCGACCGCCAGGGTTGTAATGACCACCTATGTGTATAGTACCAGTGCTCAAGGCTCCTGACTTCTCCCAGGAATTTATTGTGCAGACAGAAGCTTCAGAGCAGAGCATAGGGATGGTAACAGCACAGGTAAAGGAGGAGGGCATAGCCCAACCACTAACCTTCCTCCAACGAAGGTTACTTTCCAGGGAACAGAGGGGAAGTGTTATTGAAAGAAAGCCTTTGCTGTGGTCTGGACATTGAAGTACCTGAGACCGTACCTGTTTGGGACTCACTTCTGGGTTCAGACAGGCTACAGGCCCCTCAGATGGCTAATGCCATTTTTACCATTTATTTAATTGTTGTCAGCCTATCCGGCCATAACAATAACACACTATAAATACCAATCCATCATATTCTATAAAAATCACATTAAATAAAACGTCTCAATAAAAGAAAAACTGTAGTTGAATTTTTGATTTAACATGTGCCAAAATGTATCCAATTTGCCCTACATTATCATAAAACTTGGTCTATAACCATAATTTACATAAAACTCTTAACTTATTCTAGAAAAGCGTTATAAATCTAAAATTTGAATATCTTATTCTGGCACTGATCATTTGGGACCTTACGGTGCTTACCAACAGTTTAATAGTAACCCAGGACCTGGCCCCGTTTTACAACAACCTGCACCGGTTTCCGAAGCTAATAATAGCTATGGGACAACACAAGCAATTATACTTGTGCCAGCTGTGGGTGCATTGATAGACGTAACTTCCATGCTTCCAGTATGTAAGTTGAGACCTTTGTCACAATATGTTTCTCATCTGATCGCATACATAACATTTCTGCCTCTTTGCACTTCCTAACTCCGTGTGATCTAAAAAGTGGACGTAAATACAATTTACGGAGTTTGAGCGTGAAGTGACATAATAGAAGAAAGTGGGATAGTGTTTCTTGGCCACCATGAAGTCATGGACAACATTCTATTCTACCCGGAGGGACTGGTTGCCATCTATTGGTCACCGCCATCACTGGTAGTGTGCCCATACGGAACTTAAAATAGAGAGCCCTTTTTTCTTCGGGATAAATACTGTCTATGTAAATTGCTGGTTTAAGCTCTTGATTAAACAAAATGTAACGCTTAAATAGAGGGCTAAGTGTCTCACACATGCTCTGAGTCTTTTGGTCCCAGTATGCCTTTTTTATGACAGATAAACTAGGCCTTCTGATTATTCCTGGATGGAGCCAGATGTCTTCCTGGCCGATAGCAGCCAGGGTGCTTGAGATGTGTTTGAACCAGGGCAATTTCCGATGGCTTTGTAGCTTCATGATGTCCATAAGTACATCTCTATATGGTTTGAGTTCCTCTTTTGACCAATACGGATCCAGTATCTTATTGGAGGCAGTGCAATGTAGTCCTCCACCTTTCTCATTTGTAGATCAATTCTTATTGCATTCATTGGTGTGACTTGGCCTAAACAAAGTAATCGGCGTAAAAATGTATTCTCGGTTACTTGTATTGATGGTGTCTTTCTGAATCCCCAGATCTCTGCGCTATAAAGTGCTGCGGCCCTTGCTTTTGTTTTATATGCAAGCAGTGCAGAACTCACAGAATGGTTGCCTGTAGCTTTTGCGAATCTGAGTACCGCTCCAACTTGTTGGACCAAAGAGATGTTACTTTTATAAATTTGCGGTTTCCATGTCAGTTTTTCATCCAGTCTGCAGCCCAGGTAGTCATAAGTAGCCACTCGGGCCAAAGGCTTGTTGTTTGCCCTAAAAGTCGATTGCATCATCTGTTTTTGGTTAATAATCATAAACTTTGTTTTCCCCTCATTGATTACCATACTCCCTGAGGTACAAAATGATTCAAATCCCCTCAGTAGTCAATGCATTGCTATCTCCGTCCTTGCCAGTAATACAGCGTCATCAGCAAAAAGCAGAATAGGTATACTTTCATTGGCTATTTTTGGCACATCCAGATTTAATTTCCTCAGGTCTTGACTTACTTCATTTATGTAACAATTGAATAAGGTTGGAGCCAAAACGCAGCCTTGTTTTACGCCTCGCTGGATTGGAATTTCTGCCGCATAATCGTTTCTCGTAGTATATCTGACCCTGGCAGTATTTCCTGTATGCAATAGAATTAACAGCCTTAAGATTTTTCCCTGTATACCCATTTCCGACAATAACTGCCATAATGTTTGGCGATTTACGCTGTCAAAGGCTGTTTGAAGATCCAGAAAGACCAGATATAATGGACAATCTTTTAGGACTACATATTTAGCGCAGATCATGTTCAACTTGAAAAGTTGATCTGTTGTGCTTTGGCCTCTCCTAAAACCTCCTTAATGTGTCGATAATAAATCTCCATCCTTCAGCCATTGGTCCAGGCGCGACTGAATCAGTTTGGCAAAGATTTTCCCAACACTATCAAGCAATGGGAAAGGCCTGTAATTGCACGCCATGTCCCAAGGCCCTTTTTAGTGAATTGGAACAATTATTGATTTCTTCCAAGAAGTTGGGATTACCTCGTGGTGCCAAACAGTGTTGAATAGACGGGCTAGAGCAGGTAGCCATAATGTTAACTGGTTACGATAAACATCTGAAGGGATACCGTCTGGGCCTGCAGCCTTGTACGGCTTTTGGAGAAGAATAACTTGTTTAATCTGTTTCTTTCTGAATTTCGGTGTTAACTCCATTGCACGTAGAATGGCATGGGTTACTTGCGTGGAATTTGTGCTAGGGAATTTGTTAGGGACTAATTCATTCTGTGTTTCACTTATCGATCTAACAGGCCAATTTGATGGTACTACATAGGTCGCTTGAAGAGGAGATGCCTTACTTGATCTTTGGTTACTGCCTTCCAGCTCTTGAGTAAGACTGTTTGAGTTATTAGTACTCCCGAATGCCGTCTTGACTTCTTCTTGATACAAGGCGGAAAAATGCTTTACCCAGAGTTGTGGGTTGATATTCAGTTCTAGGTTTTTCGAAGGGCCTTCACATCCCCACCTGACTATCTCCCAAAACTTTTTGCAGTTTCCTGCCGATATTGCCTGCAGGAGAATTTTCCAGAGCTTATGTGGAAAGGTCTTCCTTTTGTATCTCAGTAATTTTTTGTATGGCTAATGCAGATGAAGAGGGGGAATCCCAAATTGTTGAGGTGGATCATCTCCCTACAGGGAATGGACTTTACTGTGGTACACCATCCTGAGACAGATTATCCCAATGCTAATGGTCGGTCATGATTCTTCCACTTTAGTGATGAGAGCTCCCAGAAGGTTGGGTAGTTCCCATTTTCAGCTTGAGGACACATTTAAGACCTGTAAGCTTTAGGGTGGTCAGACCCCAAACTTTATGTCTTCACTCCTACTGTTTTGCTGATGGTTTTGTTGGCTAAAGGCTCAACCCACTTTGGTCACTGCTAATCAGTACTAAAGCATTTGTGCTCTCTCTTTTAAAGATAGTGAAATTAGCTTACACCCATCTAGCACATTTAATGTACTTGTAATTCCCTGGTAAAGTGGTACTACTAGTGCTACAAAATAAACCTTTTTTTCTGGGCCTACACCTTCCTTTTTTATACATATACATCACCACCTGGTTATGCCCTAAATAATCACCATGGCAGGATGCATTGAATTGTTGGACATGTACATTTGAGTTTTACATGTCCTGGCAGTAAAAAACTCCTAACTTTATTTTTACTTACTGAAAGGCCTATCACTCCCATAGGATACAGTGGGTTACCTTATTTCATTTAATAGGTGATACCTTTTGTGTGAGAGAACAAGAATGTCATGTTTGGTATCTGAGGAATTTTAATTTAAAGCCCTCTGTAATGGTAAAGTCATACTTTAAGTCACAATTCAGTACGCTTCTGGACCTGTGGATACTACAGAAGAAGGATACTCTGTTGCCCGAGGTCCTCCCTGCTGCCTGTTCTGCTATCTGAGAAGGAACAGTAGCCCTGAATGCTTCATCCAGGCTGAAAAGAATTCAGGGGTCAGCTAACTGGCCTTCTGTTCTGAGCTACAGGGATACAATAATCTTCAGACGCCCATCAGCAACTGCCTAGCTGAATTGCTGCAACTGGACCTACATGGACCTGAAACTAGACCTACCCGAGCCCTGCTGGTCTCTGCTTCCTGATCCCCATAAGGTGTCTTCTAGGTCCTGGACCCTTAGGGGGCATCAGTTGAGCTCCTCCTTGAAGAAAAGGAGAAATCCGGGTGTTTTAGGCTGTTCGTGACTGCGAACTGGGCAGTTTGTACTACGATCGTGCTGCCGACACCACCAGTCAATGCAATGCTCCAGTGAACCAGGCATCTTGTGTTACAGCGACCACTAGGTACAACCAGCAGCATGGGATCTGCACTGCGCTACAGTATCCACAGCCCACATTGACTGCAAATTCAAATCTCTAGCAACAACCATCCACGAAACCCAACAGGAACTAAACACATGCGTGATGGCCATCTACAATGTCTGCCTGCTCTTCGTGCTGCAGCAATGACCATCCACAATGTTCTCCTTACTCCTCACGGCCTCCTCCACTGCGAACATAACTCTTCACACTGAACTTTAGAAGGTAACTTTTTCAGTCGGTCAAGCCTGCTCCCTGTAACTGTCCTATGGTCCATTGTGGCTGGCCTAAAGCTGTGACTTCCACCAAGTCTCACACGAACATACAACTGTGAGTGGCACTTTGTGCTTTTAGGTACCATACTTACCTTAAATCTTTGCAATTGGATAACTCTGGCTCCACTCAGTGGAATTTGTTGTTTTGGTGTCAAATAAATCATTAAACTTTACTCTATTTTTCTAAATTGGTGTGGGATTTTTCTTGTGTTGTGTTTTCACTTTGCTACTGTTTGTTTGTTGCATAAATAGCTTGCACATTGCCTATAAGTGAAGCCTGACTGCGTTTTGTGCCAAGCTACAAGAGGGTTAAGCATGGGATAATTTAGTGACTGTTTGTGGCTCACCCTGACAATGACTGTGGCCATTGCTCGAGTAGGATTTCACCCCCTCAACAAACAACCCAATTTGTCACAATGTGTATTTTGAAAGAATTGGTAACAGTAGGTCTTCAGATAGCTGTGCTGTCAAGCAAGATGTAAAAACAGAGAAGTTTGGATACTTTTTCTGCCAGTTTACAACATTGCTGTTTTTCCATTCCCAACCTGGAACGGGATTTACTCTTGTCCTTGACATGAATTAGTATATAAACATTTCTAGACTGAGCAACGTCAAAAAATGGTTTGTGAGCTCTCTCAAATGAGTTTGTTTGTGGAACTTCACAAAATTCAAGGACATTTCTATGGCTGGGTAGAATTACACATATTCTGGAGTAATTGGAGTCATTTTAGTAATTCTGTGTTACTCTTTGATGGGTATTTACCAACAATAACATGATTTCAACTGCTCCTGTAATGAAGGGTAATTTGGGGGGAATATCCAACCGCAACAGCACATTTAGCAAGGGCACGTGGCTACTTGTGCTCGCTATTCAGGTTGTGTTGCACTTTCAATTTCTTGTTACAAAATGTATGCTCACATCTATTTTGGACGTGAGGGGGCATTTTTGCGCTACGAAAATAGCTCTAAATTTAGAATTACTTTCCTTTCATAATTCTGCGTAATCTTGCTGATTGTTTGGGTAATTCTGCGCGATTTCGATACATTGACATGGAGTTAAGCAAGTTATGCTTTTTCCTGAAATTAACACCATCCACCCACATGAAGCACAGGAAGACAACACTAAGACGGAAACCTCTCCGTAAGTAATCGTTTATTCATTGGTGCAAATTAAATTTTGCGAAATTCAAAAGTGACTTTGCACGCATTTACAAAGGAAATTCGCACCTGTAAAGTACTTGCAAGTACAAATAGTGTTTTTTTTTTTTAAACTCGCGTGTTTGTGAGAGAGCGAGAGAGAGGTAATTAAACACACAGCTTTGTGAATCGTTCCCACAATGAAGCAACACTTAAGCAACATTTTCAATACATGTGAGTGAATTCAGCATTCTGCATTGTTGAACAAGCATGAGTTTCTGTGTAAGTTGTACACTGACAGTATAAACATAATAAATTGTGCCAAGTAAAGCCTTATGCTGTCCACCTCAATAAAGTTAACAAATGTTGTTTATAACGGCATAAATTTAGGTTGATTACTTTTCTTCTGACCTTAGGAGTTTTTGTCATTAAAGTGTACTGATTAGGGTTGCTGGATAGTCATGGAGAAAAGCAATTGCTATTTTCTGTTCCCGCAAGCAGGCTGTTTTTTATTCCTTCCCCCCTTTTAAGTTTATTTTTATACTCTCGACTCATCTCACACGCAGCTTTGTGCCACGCTAGTGGATCTCAAAGAAACCGAAAGCTTTAAATGGAAACTCTTCACTTGCTCAACAATGTCTCTCCTACAGAATACATCTATTTTTAGAAAGTTTAACCATAAACAGCAACATTTAACCCACTTTCTTTATACACGGCATTTTTTCATTCCATTCTGTCCTCATAAAGAATCTAATTCAGTCGTTTTAGTCGACCTATAATAAGCCCAATTAGCATTTAGAAGCTGGGCTGATAAAAGAATGAATAGGCGCTCACCTTCTTTCTCCGAGCCACTGGGTTCAAGTCAGTGCTCGCCATTGTGCCACTGGTTAAAAGAAAAACAGCCAATGTGTGTGAATCTTTCCCATCTCTTTGGAGTGCCCTTCGTCTTCCACCATGCCTTGGGTTTCCAAACTCCTTTCATTCGCAAAGCTTTGAGGATAAGTAAAAAAAAAACGCCGGATTTGACAGTTTTCTCGCAGTTCAGCAAGTTCACTTTTTTAAAAGTGGACTCGCCCGCTGCGCTGATTCTGAAGTGGTGAGAGCCTCGAATGGCGGTTGGGAAATGTTTTATGCGTATGTTGTTATAACACCAACGTAATAATAGTTTAGCCACTCTTTATTGTTCATAAAGTGTATGATATAAATATTCACCTTACTAACAGGGAGAACCCCACGCTTTTCAAACCGTAACCCGTGAGAAGAGGCTAAGGTCCTTATTTAGAGTTTGGTGGCCTGGTTATTCCATAAAAAAGTGGAAGATATCCAGTCCCATGCATTACAAGTGTCAGAGACTAATACATAACTGTTAGACTTTTCATCCTTGGCGTGGTCTCCCTTAACGTTTTGCCTCTGTTCCCCAGGTTGTTGATGTGTGCTGGACTCTGATTTTATTGTGTTTGTTACTCTGGGCACTTTACCACTGCTAACCAGTGCTAAAGTGCAAGTGCTCCTGTTTAAAATATGTATGTAATTGGTTCTCCATGATTGGCATATTTGTTTTACTGTTAAGTCCCTAGTAAAGTGCACTAGAGGTGCCCAGGGCCTGTAAATCAAATGCTACTAGTGGGCCTGCAGCACTGGTTGTGCCACCCACATAAGTAGCTCTGTAATCATGTCTCAGACCTGCCACTGCAGTGTCTGTGTGTGTATTTTTACACTGTAAATTCGACTTGGCAAGTGTACCCACTTGCCAGGCCTAAACCTTCCCTTTTCTTACATGTAAGGCACCCCTAAGGTAGGCCCTAGGTAGCCCCAAGGGCAGGGTGCAGTGTATGGATAAGGTAGGACATATAGTAATGTGGTTTATATGTCCTGACAGTGAAATACTGCTAAATTCGTTTTTCACTGTTGCAAGGACTGTCTCTCTCATAGGATAGTATGGGGGCTACCTTTAAATATTATTAAAGCGTAGATTCCCTAGAGAGTAGATGGACATGTGGAGTTTGGGTTCCCTGAGCTCACAATTTAAAAATACATCTTTTAGTTAAGTTGATTTTAAGATTGTGCGTTTGAAAATGCCACTTTTAGAAAGTGAGCATTTTCTTGCTTAAACCATTCTGTGACTCTGCCTTGTTTGTGGATTCCCTGTCTGGGTCAGTTGACAGTTGGGTTGTTTTTCACCTCACACCAGACAGTGACACAAAGGGAGCTGGGGTGTAACCTGCATTTCCTGATTAGCCATCTCTGCTAGGAGGGAGGGGTGGAGTGGTCACTCTCATCTGAAAGGACTGTGCCTGCCTCTAACAATGCCGGCTCCAACCCCCTGGTGTGTGTCTGAGGCCTTGCCTGGGCAAGGCAGGATTTCACAAGTAGGTGTGAGTCCCCTTTGAAGAAAGGTGACTTCAAAGACTAAAATGGGTATAAGAAGGGCACCCAAATCTACAGACTTTAGAAACACTTCTGGAATCAAGAGGAACCTCTGCCTGGAGAAGAGCTGTTAGCTGAGGAGGAAGTGCTGCCCTGCCTGTGACTGTGCTTTGTGGAGTTTTCCTGCAGTGCTGCTTCTGCCAGAGTAAGAGGGCAAAGACTGGACTTTGTGTGCCTTCCATCTTGAGAAGAAATCTCCAAGGGCTTGATCTAGAGCTTGCCTCCTGTTGTTTGAAGTCTCAGGGACAGCAAAGACTTCTCCCTGCCAGCACCTGGAGCCTCTGGAGAGACTCCTACTCTGCCCTGTGGTGCCCATCCAGTCCTGGGACCCTGAAAGGAGAAGCTGGCAGCCTAAAGACAAGAAAATCCACGCACAGAGCGCTGTGCGGGGAAAAGATCGACGCGAATCCGATCGGCGGCTGAAAAACGACGCGCCGCCAGCTCCGCGGCTGAGAAACAACGCTCGCAGGAAACGCGACCGAAGAATCGACGCACGGAGCAGGAGAAACGACGCGCAGCATCGCTGACGGAGGCTGGGGGATCGCAACCTGCGCGGCTGGATCGTCAACTCATCGTGCGGCTGGATTTTTGACTCGAGTACCGCCGTGTGGAGTTATTTTCGACGCACGCCCGCCCGTGCGGGGTTATTTTTGACGCACACCAGGTACATTTTCACTCTAGCAGCGCTAGTGTGTTTTTAAAACTACTTAAAGACTCTTTTTGATTTTTAATTAATAACTTGACTTGTGTATGGTGGATTTTTGTCGTTTTGGTCTTGTTTTGTTTAGATAAATATTTCCTATTGTTCTAAACCTGTGTTGTGTCATTTTGTAGTGTTTTCATTGAGTTACTGTGTGTTGGTACAAATACTTTACGCCTAGCACTCTGAGGTTAAGCCTACTGCTCTGCCAAGCTACCAAGGGGGTAAGCAGGGGTTAGCTGAGGGTGATTCTCTTTTACCCTGACTAGAGTGAGGGTCTTTGCTTGAACAGGGGGTAACCTGACTGTCAACCAAGGACCCCATTTCTAACATTGGTGATCAGCGGTCGGGATTTGGACTTGTATTTGTGCTTGACATACAGTAATTAATTGTACACTACTGTTTTGATCTCAGACCACTACGTGACCACATACTACTAGTCTTGTGATTTTTGTTTTTTTCTATTTGGACTGTTTTTGCTCTGCATTCAGTTTCTTTTTTCGCTGATCCGGTGATTGACTTTTCTGGAACTTCATTTGAGAACTTGCTTTTCTGCATTTGGAACTTTGCACTCTTTTAACCTTTTATCATGTCTCTACTTGGAGATGCACCAGTTGAAGCTGTTTTTGACCTGAAGCAATTGGACAGTTATAACAAGGCTCAGCTAAAGCAGTTTTGTAAAAATGTTGGTTGTCCCATTAAGAGCTCTTCCAAGAAGGATGAGCTGAAAAAGGCGCTGAGGGCCTGGGTGACAACCAGAAGCACTGGAGGGCACACTGAGGATGAGGAGGATGAGGATGAGGAGAGAGAGCAATCAGTACAGAATGCTATATTGGGGGGGCCTGTTATTCCCAGGGAAGGAGTCTCTAGGGCAAGTAGCAGTGTATCCTCCAAGGGTCTGACACCTGAAGAGTTACAGGACAGACAGGCAGAGAGGGAGTACCAATTGGAGTTGAAAAAGCTCAGTCTAGAGGTGGAACAGAGAAAGCTGGCCATTGAGGAAAGGAAGTTAGCCATGGCTCATGAGCTCAGTTTAAAAGAGATAGATCAGAGTAGTCAGTCCAGTAGAGATGGTGGCAGCAATCCTACAGTGCAGCCTGAGAGAAGGGTACACATCCCAAAAGACCTTGTGAGGGATTATAAGAGGGATGATGATATCTGCTTGTGGTTCAAGGGTTATGAGTCAGCTCTCCACATGAACCTGGTCCCTGAAGCTCATTGGGGGGCAGCCCTGTGGAAGCATTTTGAGGCAGAGGGGAGGGACACACTGACAGCCTTAGGGGATGCTCAGGATCTCACCTACCCTGTCATGAAGGAGGCCTTACTTACCAGGTATGGTCTCACCCCTGAGCAGTACAAGGAGAAGTTTAGATCCTACAAGAGAAAGGAATCCCAAACATGGTTGGAATGTGTTGATTCTTTTTGCAGGTCACTGGATGGTTGGGTGAAGGGCAGTAAGGTAAACACGTATGAGGGGCTTTACAATTTAATTGCTTGGGAGCACTTGTACAGTTTATGTTTTCCAGAGCTGCGCCAGCACCTCATTGACAGCAAGCTGACTGACCCCAGGAAGCTTGCACAGGAAGCGGACCACTGGGAGAGCACCAGGGTCCAAAAGAGGTATGGGGGAGACCACGCCAAGGGTGGGCAGGGTCCCTCTCAGAAGAAAGGGGGGGGGGGTAAGGGCAAACAGGGGGAGTTCTCTAAAGGGCCCCAAACTGATTCCCAGGGTAAGGATTCCCAACCCCCCAGTGAAAAGAAGCCATGGTTGTCCAAAGGGAAGCCAGTGGCAGGTGGTCCCCCACGTAAGTGCTATGCATGTGACCAGGTGGGTCATGTGAGGGGGGACCCCAAATGCCCCAGAAGTACACCGGCACCCACTGGTGCACCGTCCCAGGGTTTGGCCAGTGTAGCGCTTGGGAAGGAGTTGGTTTCAGGTGGGTGGGAACCAGCAGAAATGACCCTTGTCTCACTAGGGGACAGTGAGATGGTCCAGAGAAACCTAGTGCCTGATAACACTAAGAAGTACAGGCAATGGGTGACCATCAATGGACAGAGGGTAGAGGCTCTGAGAGACACAGGAGCCAGTGTGACTACAGTGAGGAGTCACCTGGTGTCTGAAGAGCAGATTGATCCCCGGGTACTTCACCAAGTAGTTGCGGTAGACAACTCTGAGCGCCTCTGCAGAGTGGCGCAGGTTCCCTTTGAATGGGGGGGGGGGTCTCAGGTTCCTGGAAAGTAGCTGTGAGTCCAACCATGCCTGTTGATTGTTTGCTAGGTAACGACCTGGAGGATTCCCCTTGGAAGGAGGTGGAACACAGGTCTCACTTGGAGATGTTGGGTCTGCCTGGGTGGGTATGCGTATCCACCCGGTCTATGGCAGCCAATCAGGGTAGTCAAGAGCCCCTGGAGCCTGAAACAGTGGCCCAGGGGACCGCCAAGAAGAGGACGGGCAGGGGGTGCGGGAAACCGGCCCCAGAAGTTCCCACGGTCCGGGAGGAGGCAGAGCCTGAGGGTGATGCCCCGGAGCCTACAGGGGAACAGGTGGCTGAACTGGGGGAGGTCCCTGAGCTGTCACAGTGGCAGCAGGAAGGGGGACCCACCAGGGAAGCATTCTGCACAGCGCAGAAGGAGTGCCCTACTCTTGAGGGGCTGCGGCAGCAGGCTGCAGCCCAGGCGGCTGGCGAGGCACCAGGTACTCACCTGATTTACTGGGAGGATGGCCTCCTGTATAGTGAGCCTAAGGTTCCTGAGCCTGGGTCAGCTCGTATGCTGGTGGTACCCCAGTGCTTCAGGGCCTTCATACTGGGTTTGGCTCATGATGTGCCTTTGGCAGGACATCTAGGGCAGGACAAGACCTATAAGAGGCTTGTCTCCCACTTTTACTGGCCCTTGATGCACAAGCAGTCAGCTGCTTATTGTAGGTCTTGTCAGACTTGTCAGGCAAGTGGCAAGAGTGGGGGGAAATGCAAAGCTCCCCTCCAACCTTTACCTGTAGTCAGTACTCCCTTTGAAAGGGTAGGAATTGACATTGTGGGGCCTCTGGATCCCAAGACAGCCATGGGCAACAGGTTCATCCTGGTCTTGGTGGACCATGCCACGCGGTACCCAGAAGCCATTCCTCTAAGGACGGTCACTGCCCCCGTGGTGGGACGTGCCTTAATGGGGGTTTTTACCCGCATGGGGTTCCCCAAGGAGGTGCTCATATCCACTTATATGAAGTCTCTGTGGAAGGTGTGTGGGGTAACCTACAAGTTCACCACCCCTTACCACCCCCAAAGTAATGGTCTGGTTGAGAGATTCAACCGCACCTTGAAAGGCATGATTCAGGGCCTGTCAGAGCCCTTGAGGCGTAAGTGGGACGTCCTCTTGCCATGCCTTCTGTTCGCTTACAGGGAGGTGCCTCAAAAGGGACTTGGCTTTAGCCCCTTTGAGCTCATCTATGGCCACCCTGTGAGGGGACCACTCAGTCTGGTGAAGGAGGCTTTGGAGAAAGCTCCTAGTAAACCACCCCAGGATGTATTTAGCTACATGCTGGCACTAAGAAACCAGACTGCCTGCTTCAGGAGTCTCGCTCAGGAGAACCTGGAAGCAAGCCAGGAGGATATGAAACGGTGGTACGACCAGAATGCCACTCTGGTTGAGTTTCAGCCTGGACAAAAAGTGTGGGTCATGGCACCAGTGGAGCCTAGGGCTCTCCAAGAAAAGTGGACTGGGCCTTTTGAGGTGGTGGAAAGAAAGAGCGAGGTCACCTATCTGGTAGACTTGCAATCCCCCAGGAACCCTTTGAGGGTCCTACATGTCAACCGCATCAAACCACACTTTGAGCGAACTGAGCTATCCATGCTCCTAGCGACAGATGACGGGGTGGAGGAAGAGATTGAGCCTCTTCCTGACCTGTCTGCAGGAGAGAAAGATGGGTCTGTGGAGGGAGTGATCCTCTCCCCCTCCCTGACTGAGGAACAGCAGAGGGACTGTCGCCACGTGCTGGGACAGTTCGCCTCGCTGTTTTCCCTGATCCCAGGAGTCACACACCTGTGCACACATGATGTGGACACTGGGGACAGTACACCTGTTAAACATAAGGTTTACAGGGTGACTGACAGGGTCAGGGCTTGCATTAAGGAGGAAGTCTCCAAAATGTTAACCCTAGGGGTTATTGAGCGCTCCAGCAGTCCTTGGGCCAGCCCAGTGGTCTTGGTCCCAAAGGCTGCTGCTCCTGGTGCCACTCCAGAACTTAGGTTCTGTGTGGACTACCGGGGTCTCAATGCGGTCAGCAAGACTGATGCACACCCCATCCCCCGAGCTGATGAGCTCATTGATCGGTTAGGAGCTGCCAAGTACCTCAGTACGTTTGATTTAACATCTGGGTACTGGCAGATTGCCTTAACTGAGGGGGCAAAGGAGAGGTCAGCATTCTCTACCCCAGATGGGCACTTCCACTTCAATGTGATGCCCTTTGGGATGTAGAACGCCCCTGCCACCTTTCAGAGGTTGGTCAACCAGGTGTTGGCAGGACTGGATGAGTTCAGTGCCGCCTACCTGGATGACATTGCTGTGTTTAGTTCCACATGGGAGGAACACCTGCAACACCTCTGGAGAGTGTTAGAGGCCCTGCAGAAGGCAGGCCTCACTATTAAGGCGAGCAAGTGCCAAATAGGGCAGGGTTCTGTGGTGTACTTAGGACACCAGGTGGGGAGTGGCCAGATGGCACCCCTACAGCCTAAGATTGATACGATTCTGGCTTGGGAGCCTCCCAAGACCCAGACTGAAGTGAGAGCCTTTTTAGGTCTCACAGGATATTACCGGAGGTTTGTTAAGGGATATGGTACCATTGTTACCCCCTTAACTGAGTTGACTTCCAAGAAGCAACCCAAGAAAGTGATCTGGACAGAGGCTTGCCAGAACGCTTTTGATGCCCTGAAGGCTGCCATGTGCACAGCACCTGTGCTGCAGGCACCTGACTACTCCAAGGAGTTTGTTGTGCAAACAGACGCCTCAGAGCATGGTATTGGAGCAGTACTCTCACAGCTTAATGAAGAGGGCCTAGATCAACCCGTAGCCTTCATTAGCAGGAGGTTACTACCCAGGGAACGTAGGTGGAGTGCCATAGAACGCGAAGCGTTTGCTGTGGTCTGGGCACTGAAGAAGCTCAGACCCTACTTGTTTGGGACTCACTTCCGAGTTCAGACCGACCACAGGCCCCTCAGATGGTTAATGCAGATGAGGGGTGAGAATCCAAAACTGTTGAGGTGGTCCATTTCCTTAAAGGGGATGGACTTTACGGTGGAACATCGTCCTGGTACAGAGCACGCCAATGCTGATGGTCTGTCCAGGTTCTTCTGCCTTAGTGATGAGAACTCCCATGAGGTTGGGTAGTTCCTCCCCACTTTTAGCTGGGGGGGACACGTGTTAGACTTTTCATCCTTGGCGTGGTCTCCCTTAACGTTTTGCCTCTGTTCCCCAGGTTGTTGATGTGTGCTGGACTCTGATTTTATTGTGTTTGTTACTCTGGGCACTTTACCACTGCTAACCAGTGCTAAAGTGCAAGTGCTCCTGTTTAAAATATGTACGTAATTGGTTCTCCATGATTGGCATATTTGTTTTACTGTTAAGTCCCTAGTAAAGTGCACTAGATGTGCCCAGGGCCTGTAAATCAAATGCTACTAGTGGGCCTGCAGCACTGGTTGTGCCACCCACATAAGTAGCTCTGTAATCATGTCTCAGACCTGCCACTGCAGTGTCTGTGTGTGTATTTTTACACTGTAAATTCGACTTGGCAAGTGTACCCACTTGCCAGGCCTAAACCTTCCCTTTTCTTACATGTAAGGCACCCCTAAGGTAGGCCCTAGGTAGCCCCAAGGGCAGGGTGCAGTGTATGGATAAGGTAGGACATATAGTAATGTGGTTTATATGTCCTGACAGTGAAATACTGCTAAATTCGTTTTTCACTGTTGCAAGGACTGTCTCTCTCATAGGATAATATGGGGGCTACCTTTAAATATGATTAAAGCGTAGATTCCCTTAGAGAGTAGATGGACATGTGGAGTTTGGGGTCCCTGAGCTCACAATTTAAAAATACATCTTTTAGTAAAGTTGATTTTAAGATTGTGCGTTTGAAAATGCCACTTTTAGAAAGTGAGCATTTTCTTGCTTAAACCATTCTGTGACTCTGCCTTGTTTGTGGATTCCCTGTCTGGGTCAGTTGACAGTTGGGTTGTTTTTCACCTCACACCAGACAGTGACACAAAGGGAGCTGGGGTGTAACCTGCATTTCCTGATTAGCCATCTCTGCTAGGAGGGAGGGGTGGAGTGGTCACTCTCATCTGAAAGGACTGTGCCTGCCTCTAACAATGCCGGCTCCAACCCCCTGGGGTGTGTCTGAGGCCTTGCCTGGGCAAGGCAGGATTTCACAAGTAGGTGTGAGTCCCCTTTGAAGAAAGGTGACTTCAAAGACTAAAATGGGTATAAGAAGGGCACCCAAATCTACAGACTTTAGAAACACTTCTGGAATCAAGAGGAACCTCTGCCTGGAGAAGAGCTGTTAGCTGAGGAGGAAGTGCTGCCCTGCCTGTGACTGTGCTTTGTGGAGCTTTCCTGCAGTGCTGCTTCTGCCAGAGTAAGAGGGCAAAGACTGGACTTTGTGTGCCTTCCATCTTGAGAAGAAATCTCCAAGGGCTTGATCTAGAGCTTGCCTCCTGTTGTTTGAAGTCTCAGGGACAGCAAATACTTCTCTCTGCCAGCACCTGGAGCCTCTGGAGAGACTCCTACTCTGCCCTGTGGTGCCCATCCAGTCCTGGGACCCTGAAAGGAGAAGCTGGCAGCCTAAAGACAAGAAAATCCACGCACAGAGCGCCGTGTGGGGAAAAGATCGACGCGAATCCGATCGGCGGCTGAAAAACGACGCGCCGCCAGCTCCGCGGCTGAGAAACGACGCTCGCAGGAAACGCGACCGAAGAATCGACGCACGGAGCAGGAGAAACGACGCGCAGCATCGCTGACGGAGGCTGGGAGATCGCAACCTGCACGGCTGGATCGTCAACTCATCGTGCGGCTGGATTTTTGACTCAAGTACCGCCGTGCGGAGTTATTTTCGACGCACGCCCGCCCGTGCGGGGTTATTTTTGACGCACACCAGGTACATTTTCACTCTAGCAGCGCTAGTGTGTTTTTAAAACTACTTAAAGACTCTTTTTGATTTTTAATTAATAACTTGACTTGTGTATGGTGGATTTTTGTCGTTTTGGTCTTGTTTGTTTAGATAAATATTTCCTATTTTTCTAAACCTGTGTTGTGTCATTTTGTAGTGTTTTCATTGAGTTACTGTGTGTGTTGGTACAAATACTTTACGCCTAGCACTCTGAGGTTAAGCCTACTGCTCTGCCAAGCTACGAAGGGGGTAAGCAGGGGTTAGCTGAGGGAGATTCTCTTTTACCCTGACTAGAGTGAGGGTCTTTGCTTGAACAGGGGGTAACCTGACTGTCAACCAAGGACCCCATTTCTAACAATTACTGACTAGTTTCGCTGGTCCATGTTGATGTGCTACTCCAGGCCAGCTTTTTCCTTTGAATTCTGGGACTTGACTGGAGCAGAACATTATGCATGGATCTAGCAGGGCTGCTAATAAGCACTTGTAAGATGGTGGGCTTATTCCCTCTGACAAACTCTCAGTAAGGCCTTTTTGTGCTTAAGCGAAATACGAGGTTTGTCAGTCATATCGATTTTCTAAAACTTAGCTTGCATTTAAATGTAGTGATATGTTCAACAGCAGTTAGTTTGGGGGGCGTATCAGACGACCTTGGTGATGGAGAAGGTGAATGAAAGAGGGAGGGACACTGAGGTCATTGGGCACTGGCTAGTCAAAGGTCACTATGTGCTCTGAGTGAAGATATCAAGGCAAGAAAAAAGAATATTAGGAAAGATTTAGCCTATAGCAAGACACGATATTCCATTGATGATCCTGTGTCATATTGAACTGGATAGGGCATGAAACCAAGAAGCAGATACAAAAGGCAGATATTGATTGCTGTGACATATATTTGAAAAAACTGTGACATGCAAAACTGCCAAATCTGATATATGCTATGGATGATCTGACAAAGGGCAGGTCCACATTTTAAGATAGTGACTACCAAATTCTGTATGAGTAAGGCAGCTTCAAAAACACAACGCCTGCCATGAGCAAAAACAATGTTGAAAGGTCACTAATATGTGAGAGTACTATTGATATTCATTTTTTGTCTGTACATATACTTTAAGTGTGCATATCACACTTCGTGGCCATCAATACCCAATCCTGATGCACAGAATTTAACATTTTAAGTTTCTCATGCAATAATTGATGTTTTACCAGTATGGTGGAATTTCCACATTTGCCACTTCAGGGTTAGTGACAGGACTGTGGCCATTTCTGAATGGTTTAGCCTTCAAGAGTAGGTGAACACCCACAAATATGTATGTTTGATGAAACTGACACACCTTTTGCAAGTACTTTCTTACCCAGGATAAACACACTAGCGTGCTTGAGTCAGAAACAGAAATAAGGGCCTCATGTGGTAATTACTGGTTGCAAAAAACTGGTAATAAATTTCAACAACTAAAGACATTTACAAAGCAACCTATGTACTGATTGGTCTGTTTGTAAATATTTGTAATATCAGAGTGGGTCGCAATTCAACGTTCCGCATGAAAATGAATGAGGTAGTCCTCAAAGTGTGATTCACTCCAATTGGTGGCCATCACCGGGACGTTGACCAATGGGATCAGCAGAGCACTATGTCTGTGATCAATTCTAAATAAAGTAAACTTTTTTTTAATGCAGCCCATTTTCCGTACAGGAACAGGTTTGTGTTTAAAAATAACGTGTTTTTAAACTTTGTTTGAGAACTGGCATTGTTCTCCCATTTATCAAGAAATTTACCACCCCGATTAGGGAATTTGGGCCAGATGTAGCAAGAAAACATTTTGCGAGGTGCAAATTGCGAGTACTAGCGACTCGCAATTTGCACCTCGCAAAATGTTATGCAGAAAGGTGTCTCTGCGACTCGCTATGGGGTCGCAAAGACCCACCTCATAAATATTTATGAGGTGGGTCGCAGTTTGCGACCCCATAGCGAGTCTAGGCACTCACGGGGATGGTGGCCTGCTGGAGACAGCAGACCACCATGTCCGTGACTGCTTTTGAATAAAGCAGTTTTTTTTTTTTTTTTTGCAGCCCGTTTTCCTTAAAGGAAAACGAGCTGCAAAAAGAAAAATTACCAAAACCATTTAGTTTCGTTTTTTTTCAGAGTAGGCAGTGGTCCATAGGACAACTGCCTGCTCTGAAAAATTTTTTTTTGGTGCATTCACAAAGGGGAAGGGGTCCCATGGGGACCCCTTCCCATTTGCTAATGAGTTACCATCCACTTCAAGTGGATGGTAACTGCGAGTTGATTTGCGACCGCTTTCGCGGTCACAAATCAACTCTACATCGCGATGCACTCGCAAATAGGAAGGGAACACCCCTTCCTATTTGTGAGTCGGAAACACATTTTGCGAGTCAGAACCGACTCGCAAAATGTGTTTCTGCATCGCATGAGGCCTTTTGCACCTCGCAAACGGCGTTTTTCGCTGTTTGCATGGCGCAAAAGGCTACCTACATCTGGCCCTTAGTCATTTTTCATTGTATTGAGAATGGATTATTGTTGCCAAACACTGACACATATCATACCTATTTGTAACTAGAATGATACCTTCTACAATCCCCTTCCAAGTTGGCATACATGTGCACACCAATTTTAGGAGTTGGTAAAAGTTTACCAACTTTTAAACTGGGTTTAGTAGATTGTAGTTTCAGCAATGGCAAACAGTGAATCAGACTGTTTGCAATAACAAAAATGTTGCATACATCAGACCGAAAAATCGCTTTAGAGGTCACCCATCTTCTCATGTAATGATGTTATAGAAGGAGTATATTCTGCATTGAGAAAAATATTTTGTGTGCAAAGCAAAAAGGTATTTGTGTGTGTAAGACCAAACATGTGTCATGCTTACTTACGGGGAAAATGTTCCACTGGTAGAAACTTTGCAGGCACCAATTTTGCACATTTGAATACTTCAAGAACTCTATGACTAGAAGTTTATTTTTTATTTTTTTAGAGATTCCTTGTAAACCTGTTAAAAGGCAAACAGCTACTCCACTCAAAGGTATAACTAGATGGAAGTACATTTTTGACTTATGTATCTTCCCCTTTGTGAATCTTCCCTTTAAATATTCAATCCCTCTAGCTCCCGAATATATTGTGTCACTTATAAGTGATCAGACTCATAATCTTGTTTTCACAGACCATGACTCATAACCTTCTACCTTCTACTCACAGATAGGTTGAAATTAAGAATGAGAAATATTTGACATTCTCCAGTATATGTCATTATTGTTTAGGAACTTGTAACTATTTTTAAATATTTGAGTTGAAAAAAGTATTAGCATCATATGTGCATTGTTCTTATATGCCTGGTGTAAGGAAGGAAGAATAGGGTGGCAGGCAGCTGCCCCACCCCCCCTTCACTGTGGCTTCAAATGACCTCTACCTGGAATGGCCAAGTGTCTCAATGTAGTCTACAGTTATTCAGGTGTTCTAAGCGGTATGTAGCACAATCACACACCACCTGAGAGGTAAATGGCTTTCTATGGATTGCTGAAGGGTTGGTCTAATTGATGTGGGTACCTTGAAGGTATTTGACCCACTTTTCGTTTCCCATGTGCCTCCTAAAAGCCATTCTATGGTTAATTCCTTTTCAAATTACAGAAAAGATACCATACCCTATAATGAATCAACTTGACTACCCTAGGTCAAGATCATTATCAGCAGCCTTCCAAGGTGATAACCTTTCAGAAGAGGGTGAATTTATCTTTTTGCAGGTGTGTGGGTAGACTGGGTTTGGAAGGCTCAATATATTTTAGCTACATGTGTTTCTGTATGTGTGGCACATGCAAATGTTTATGTGCATATATGAGTGAGTCTGTGAATGTGTTTTCTCGTGTGATTATATGCCAGCATGCACCTGTGTGTGATGGGACACATTTTGAGGAGAGAATCCAGGACTTAATGATGGGCCTAGCATTTTGTGGAATTTCATTGTATTATGGGAGCCAACCTTGGTTTAATGGTGGCTTTAGGAAAGTGGATTAACGTGGGATGGATAAGTATTAGTCCTTAAAAATAAGGCCACCACCTCCTTCATGTAACACAGATTATATAAAATATGCTTTTGCTCAATCCTGTTATTTTGAGTTAGGAAATGTCCTTTTTTGCATGGCCATCCCATTTTTTGTGTGCTGAATTTTATTGTTGATTTTTAGAATCTGCACAATTGGACACTGCTGTGCAGTGCCCTTTTTATGTGTTATGGCCGCCAAAACAGGTTGAAAT
This sequence comes from Pleurodeles waltl, assembly GCF_031143425.1. NCBI lineage: Eukaryota > Metazoa > Chordata > Amphibia > Caudata > Salamandridae > Pleurodeles > Pleurodeles waltl. Next base: position 334,818,209 of record NC_090439.1, read on the forward strand.
TGGATAAACTCTAATTCACATATTTACTATTCCTGTAAGGCCATAGTATATGTTAATTCAAAATACAACAATGAAATGAAAATTAAATGTCACCTATGAAACACAGCACTATTGTGCTGCTCACTAGTGTGACCAGGCAAACATGACTCCAGGCATGCCACTGCAGCCTGGCAGCTATCACAATAAACCATTTTCACAGGAGGAAACCTGCCTCTTAATGTTGATAGGTGACCCCTAATTAGGCCTTGCACCCCATTAGGTATGGTGTATGGTATTTGAAATTAGGACATTTAGAAATTTAGAGTTAACATGTCATTACAGTGACTAGCACCCACAAACTACTTTCACTGTATGAAAACTGGCTGGACCATATTGAAATATTAGGAAGCAACACATCCTTGGTGATGGCACGCCATAAACCCTTCTTTTGATGGGCACTGACCTGCAGAGGCAATACAGACAGGATAACACCATTAAACAAACAGTCCAGCCTGTCACACAAATGGCCCACCATACCCGTTTCCATCACCATTGGCACACACATAGCCCAGCGCACAACATCTACACCCCCAACAGACAATCCCCCCACCCGCCCCTACACGATGCTTGCACACACACATCTCAATGCGTCCTTAACACAAGCATCGTGGCCAAAGTGTACTCACCTGTTGGTCTGGAGGCCCATACAGCTGTTCTTACTGGGGTAGGACCCCATCCACCAGTCGCTCCAACTCCTCTGACGTAAAGGTAGGGGCCCTTTCCGCCATCGCACGCGCCATGGTAGGTTCCAGACACAGGTCAGAGCAGCACACACAGTGTAGGTCATCTCCTGTTGAAGGTCAGGAAACAAGTGAGGAATCAGATGGAAAATGGTGGTCACATCCGCGGCGGTGGACACCGTCACCGCTGACATAGATCCCTGTTGGCCACTGTACTCCATAGAGCCCCATATTATCCAATGAGGAATTGCACGGCATTGCAAGACTTCCTTCCACCATGACACCCCCTTCGTCAGCGGAGTTACCTCACTTCCACCTGTACCTACATACAAGAAGCACATAAAAAGTTTAGGTATCTGGTTAGATCCCCATCTTTCTTTAGATCATCATGCCAAGAAAATCTCTGCTGCGAGCTTTGGATCACTAAGGGGGTCATTATGACCCTGGCGGTCTGAGACCGCCAGGGCTAAAGTGACGTCCGTACCGCCAACAGGCTGGCGGTACGGAGACCCGTATTTCGACCGCCGTTTTAGCCCCGGTGGTGATAATCCGCCAAGGCAGCGCTGCCCTGGGGAATATGACTTCCCTACCGCCAGCCTGTTTCTGGCGGTTTGCACCACCAGGAAGAGGCTGGCGGTAAGGGGAGTCCTGGGGCCCCTGGGGGCCCCTGCACTGCCCATGCCACTGGCATGGGCAGTGCAGGGGCCCCCTAACAGGGCCCCGTGCAGCATTTCACTGTCTGCAAAGCAGACAGTGAAAAGCGCGACGGGTGCAACTGCACCCGTCGCACGGCCGCAACACCGCCAGCTCCATTAGGAGCCGGCTCCTATGTTGCGGCCTCATCCCCGCTCGGCTGGCGGTTCCCCCAAATATGTGATTAATGCCGCGGCACGCCTCTTACTAGACATCCCAAGGCATACTTCAGCAAAACCGGCCTTGTATTCTCTCCGCTGGCTTCCAGTGGTGCAGCATGTACAATTTAAAACCCTATGCATCATCCACAGATCATTATATAATAGGGGACCTCATCTGCTAAATACCCTGGCTACTTTTTATAAGCCTGCCAGAATCCTCAGATCTGCTTCAACAGCACTGGCTATACTACCCAAAATTAAAAAAGCCAGATGGGGTGGCAATACGAGGGGATACCTGGGGGCCAAACTGTGGAATTCCCTTCCCCTCAGCATTCGACTAACTAGCCATGGACTTAATTTCCGAAAGGCAATCAAAACCTGGCTTTTTTAGGTGTAGCCGTCCCCTCCTTATAGCTCCTTTTGTTGTCCTTTTAGCGATGCGAGGCCTTCTGGTAGTCAGGCACTTTATGAGTTCAATTAACATAACATACAGGACAGGTGATTGCCATTTCAGGAGGGGACATGCATATCTACAATTGCTGCATCACATATTAGATTGGCATATACTTTGCCATCAACACTGTCCCAATACATAAGTGCACCATGTGGACTGCTGTTGTTGTTTTGTTCTTCCAATTGTGACAGCCTACTCACTCTTGTGTCCCTTAAATACCTACCGCTGCAGATGAAGAGAAGGTGGAGACATACCCCCATGTTCAGACACCTGGTGGAATTAGCTACACTGGAGGACAAGCACATTAACTTCACCCATAGACTGGGCAGGGCCGCAATCACAGAGCTGTGTGCCCAGTTGAAGCCAGACCTGATCTCATCTATCCGTCACCTGACTGGGATTCCCCCATATTGTGCAAGTGCTATCAGTGCTCCATTTCCTGGTGATAGGTTCTTTCCAAGTGACATTGGGCTTGGCAGCAGGAATGTCACAGCCAATGTTCTCAATTGTGCTGGTAAGAGTGTTGTCTGCCCTAGTAAAACCCATGTATAGCTACATAGCTTTACCCCAGGTAGAAGATTTGGCCACTGTGAAGGCCGGATTCTATGCAATGGGACGATTATTGGAGCGATTAACAGGACACATATTGCATTTGTCCCCCCCGCCAGAATGAACAAGTGTGCAGGAATCGTAAGAGTTTCCACTAAAGGAATGTGCAGATGGTGTGCCCGGCGGACCAGTACATATCTGATGATATCATATCAATGCTAAGTATCATGGGTCGGTGCATGATGCCTTTGTCTGGAGGAATAGCAGCATCCCAAATGTTATGGCCCAACTACAGAGGCACAGGGTGTGGCTAATAGGTGAGCCTTGGTCCCCACCCACTGTATGTTAGTGCATGCCTCTGGTGTTAACCTCATAGGATAGCGTGTGGCTAAGTGTTGTCTCTCAATACCTGCAGGTGACTCTGGCTACCCAAACCTAGCAGGCTGCTGACCCCTGTGAGGAATGCCAGGACAATGGCTGAAGATCGTTACTATGAGGCACATGGGCAAACCAGACGGATCATCGAGAGAATCTTTGGCCTCCTGAAGGCCAGGTTCCGATGCCTTCATCTAACAGTTGGATCCCTTTGCTACTCACCCGAGAAGGTCTGCCAGATAGTAGTGGCATGCTGCATGTTGCACAACCTGGCCATCAAACGCCATGTACCTTTTCAGCAGGAGGAGGAGACTGGAGATGCTCCTGTGGCTGCAGTAGACCCTGATGACAGTGAAGATGAAAAGGCTGAAGATGAGGATGAGGACAACAGAACCACAGTTATCCGTCAGTACTTACAATGACACACAGGTGAGACAGTGCAACCTCACATTTCTATGACTATTGCTGTATTCTGTGTGGCTGTGGCATGATGGCATTACCTACTTTTTACCTCTATTTACTGTCACCTATGGATTATCATTTTACAGATGTTAGTGCAATGCCAACTCTGTTCTGATGTGCTGACTACAGTCAGCTACAGGTCATTATTTCTATGCTCTCACAAAGTACAGTTCATATGCAACGGATATAACTGTTTCCATAAATAAACATTTTCAACACATGGCATACAAGTATTCGAGTTGTGATCAAGGGTGTTTATTTTAGTGCTAACAAATTGAGGGAAAAGTGCAATGGAATGGGGTGATGATGGAGGAAAGTCCAGGGTATTGTGCTAGTCTGTTTGTAGCACAGGTGCAGTGTTCAGGTGGCCATAGGAAGGGGAGCTACGGCAGTTCAAGGTGGACAAGGTGACTGAATGAGACACAAGGGGGACAATCAGGAAAGTCTAATTTCCTGGTGGTGGTCTAGGCAAATGTCTCTGGCTTCTGTCTGGGTCACAGGGGACGTTTGCAGGGTGGTTCACCTTCTGCAGGGGGAGGGATGCTGGTGTCCTGTGGGTCCTGAGGCAGGGGCTCCTGCCCACTAGCGGCAGCTGAAGTGGAGGGCTGGTCAATGGACTGTCTAGTGGTAGGAGCCCGCTGGTATGCTGTTGCCTCCCTCATAATCTTGGCCATGTCTGCCTGCATTTAAGATCAGGATGGTGTTAATGGCGTGCAAGTCCTCCCTGATCCCCTGATACTGTCCCTCCTGTAGCAGCCTGTTCTTCTGCACGTTGTCAAGGATCTGGCCCATCATGTCCTGGGAATGTTGATAGGCTCCCAGGATCTCAGAGAGTGCCTCCTGGAGAGTCGGCTTCCTGTTCCTGTCCCCCCGGCACACAGCAGTCTTCCCAGTGTTCCTGTTGGCCTGTGCCTCTGTCCCTTGAATGGTGTGCCCACTGCAACTGATCCCAAGTCCCTGATTGTCTTGGGTATGAGGTGTGGCCTGTACAGGTGGGCACACTGCTGATTGACATGTCCTGGGGAAAGAGGTGTGGGTACGCTGGGTGGCTGCTGTGGTGTTGGATCCTGATGGGGGAGGCTCTGTGGTCATCTGTGAGCGGGTTCAGGTGACCGGCTGTCCACCTTGATGGGCAAGGTAGGTCATGCAGATCCAGAAGTCAAGAGTTACTGTCATCACTGGGGGCATCTTCTGTTGAGGGACCGGATAGTAGTGATACCTCCTCTCCACTAACATTTGCTGGGGTACCTGTGGGGATTTAAGTGATGTATTATGCTTCATGTATATGAAATTTGTACATCCGTGGCTTCCCCTCTATCGTTGGTGTTGCCCTGCCACCTTTTGCTTGTGTATGGTGATATATTGTGGGAATGTTACTTTCCCTATGCTATGCATGCTTTAGTGATGGGTGTCCATGCAGGGCTTAGAGAGGTTTCCATGCATTGGTATAGCATGCAGGGCTTGGCATTGTGGTTAGTCATATGTGTAGGTGCAGTGCGTGGGATGTAGTGGAGTAATGGGAGTGAGGGTGAGGGGTGTGACGGCATGCAGGTAGGGGGGGTGATAAGTAGTAAATGTTGACTTACCAGTGTCCCATCCTGCGGCTACTCCAGCGAGTCCCTAAGGATTGAGTAATGCCAGTACTTGCTCCTCCCATGATGTGAGCTGTGAGGGAGGAGGTGGGGGTCCACAGCAAGTCCTCTGCATGGCAAGCTGGTGCCTTGCTGCAATGGAATGTACCTCCCCCCGTAGGTTGTTCCACCTCTTCCTGATGTTGTCCCTTGTTCTTGGGTGCTGTCCCACGGTGTTCACCCTGCCCACCATTCTCGGCCATAGCTCAATCTTCCTTGCAATGGATATCTGCTGTACCTGTCCTCCAAAGAGCTGTGGCTGTACCCTGACAATTTCCTCCACCATGACCCTTAACTCCTCCTCAGTGAAACAGGGGTGCCTTTGTGGTGCCATGGGTGTTGTGTGGTATGGGTTAGTGAGAGTGTGTTGAGTAATGTGGTGGGGTGTGTGATGTGGGGTGCGTGAGGGATGTATGGGTGTATGTGGTGTGTGTGTCTAGTTGTCTCTGTGATGTTCGTGTCCCTCTCCTGGCAGTAATTGTTGTTCGTAAAGTATTGTGGGTAATGTTGGTGTGTGTTTGATAGTGGTGTGGGTGGGTGTGTGTGGTGTGTGTATGGGTGTCAGGTGTGTGTTTTTGGTATTGGCCAATGTAGTGTTGTTTTGTATGTGGGTGTCCATTCTGAGCGTGGGGGTATGTACCGCCAATGGTTTACCGCTGGTGACTGTCCGCCATGGTGATTCGTGGGTCATAATGTGGTGGCCGTTGTTTTGTTGGCGTAACAGTATGGGTGTTGGTACTGCCACTTTATCACTGACCTTTGGGCTGGTGGATTTGTGTATGTGGCTGTATTCTGTTGGATTGGTGTGTTTGTGTCAGTATATGGTGAAAGGATATTCACCACTGCAGTGGTATGTTTGCAGCAGTTAGCCTGGCGGTAGGTGGCATTTACCGCTAATGTAATAATGAGGGCCTTAGACTAAAATTAATGAGCATAGTTTATTGCTAACAATGCCTCATATGAAACAGAATTTGTAATAAAGGATTACACAAATGTTACATCACATCTGATACACGGTTTGTTGATGATGATGTAGAAGTTGCAAACTTCCAATGCAATTACTTCAATGTGATCCAATGCATTTAGAGTGTGAACACCCTTCATCAGGGGTAACTATAGACAAGAACAACATGAACTTGATGCTTTTAAGAGACAATTATATAAAAATTGATATGTATTATTCAACGTTCAGAAGGGAGACAGCAGCATGCAAGCGGCTTGCCCACACCTTGATGACAGAGAGTATTAAATAGTAAAAAATATAAAGCAGAATGGCACACATATCAGGTAAAATCAGGAGCATGTTTTTTTGTATATATTAATAAATGCCTCAAAAGCAAGCGAACCAGTGACACCACAACTGTGAACCTGCAAATTAAACAATCAAATGAAGACAAGAGGAACAGTTGAGATGGAAAAAAAGAGGAAAAAAGAAGAAAAAGACAAAAAGAAGACCCATAGGTGTGTAAAAGCACAACAATAAAAAACTATGGAAATCTATCACCCCCTTGTGATTCAAATGTCCGCCATCATCGACAGTGCTTGAACTACCAGATCCATCATGCGGCATCATTGTTTGAAATGACTACTCACACTATACGCACTGCGTTGTACATGAAGACTGAGGCCCATATTTATACTTTTTTTAGCGCCACATTTGCATCACTTGTTGCATCAAATGACACAAATGCGGCGCTAAAAAAGTATAAATATGGGCCTGAATTTATTGCAAAAGCAATGTAGAAAAGCAAGACCCTGTTACAAAGCAGTGACACATGATCAGAAGCTCAGGGATACAATAACAGATACTCTCACCTCTATCCCATAAGAGAAAGAGACAGACAGCAACATACCTGGAGAGAGGATTAGATGGCGTACTAACCAATCATTCAAATACTCCAAAACACAAACAGTAGGCCAACAGGAACCACAAAAAATGGACCCTACCTATTATGTAAAGTTATAATATCTCAGTGAACTGGGCCCGCCATGCTTAACAAGTGGTAACAAATGCACCCTAAATCCAGTGCCCAATTACCTGCATTAAATCAATCAAACTCTTCAAGTGTAATGAGTCCTGCATGTAAGTGTGCGTATAAGAGTCGATGGCTAGCAAACAGGTGTGTTTTTAAGCAAAACCCACACAAATGCCACACCCAAAAAAATGAACATAAACAACAGATCTCCATAAAGCAATCATGGAAAACAAACCTCTATGATACGAGAATAGAAAGAAAAACCCGAGTGCATGAAATAACTTGTGAAAGTAGGCAGATTTATGAATAGATCCAAAAATCGCCAAATCAGAAATGAATAAAAACCTCTATACACAATAGTTGTTAAACATTTCCCATGGCTGAGAATGAAAATCAGTGCAGGTACAGTGGATTATATAACTGTGCGAATGTTCGAATAGGTCCAAAAATGGACCATGCACTTATACCATGTTTGAAAAACAATGTAGTAAAGAGTGAACCCGGTAAAGTTACAATGGGTCACTGTACTTACACATGAAAACAGAAACAATAGACTTCAAACATGATTCACGTGATTGGCAACATTCCACCCGTTGAAACCCAAACCACAGGCTGTTTTGGTTGTGCTTTCTGGAATTGGTTAACCTTCGGGTATTCTAGGTTTGCTACAGTGCTTAATTTGTAAATAAAAACATGCTGGTTGCCAAAGCCCTCCTCTTAAACACGCGGCTGCTGCAATTCAATGTGCTAGCAAGGAATATTCAGGTAGCGTAATCCTGAAGCCATATCGAGCCTCTTCAATTCATCTACAGCCGCTGCCTTCCCCTTCAGCTCACTCTTGCAGCTTTCTGCTTTCTCCCTTTGTGACGCATTTTCGTTTTTCTCTTTCTCCGTCTTTCACATATGAGTCTTTTGCTCACAGTAAATGCTTGAGGCAGAAAAATAAGCTCCTGCCCTAAAAAATAAGTGCAGGTGCTCCGCACCGGAAACAGCAAGCACAAATGAAGCACTGGTTTGCTAAGATGTTTATCTTGCCAGGTGTAAGACTGCACACACTGTCCCGTTTATGGCAGGCCTGACCCATGGTTAAGGGAGTACTTAGGTGGGTGGCAGAATCAGTGCTGCAGGTCTGCTAGTTGCATTAAATTTACATGCATACTTTATTAGGGACTTATGAGTAAACTAAATATGCCGATTGGGTATGAGGCAATGTTACCATGCTTTAGGGTAGAGAGCACAAGCACTTTAACAGTGGTTAGTAGCGGTAAGTACTTTAGGCCCAGATTTACAAGAAAGTGGTGCATCAGTCCCAATGCCCCACTTTTCTTGCGTCGCCCCTGCCTCACCTAGCAACACCATGGTTGTGCCGTATTTACAACATTATGCACTATGGAGGATATTTCCACGATAGCCGTCATAATTTATGACGCTATTGTGGGGTTTTCCAGCATTAGTGCCATAAATTATGGCGCTAGTGCAGCAAAGCACTAGGGGGGCTCATAGGTTACTATGGGTCCGTAACTTTAACGCTTGCCCTCTCCTCTGCAGGTGTTAAAAGTGAAGGAAAAAATGATGCAGTGAAATCTTGAATATTTCATTGCACCAGTTTTCTGGGCCTCCTAACGGGGGAACGCCCCCTTGAAATCATTAAACCTGGAGCAGGCATAATGTGGCACAAGAGATTACAAAGTGGTGCAATGCAAGCGTTGTGCCACTTTGTAACTATGTAGCTAGGGAATGGCCTCCGTAACGCCACATTGTCGTAAACAATTTATGCTAGTGTGGTGCAAGGAGGTGCAAGAGCCTTGTAAATCTGGCTCATAGAGTGCTAAAGCCAGCATGAACAAGGTCAGAAAATGGAGGGAGTCAGGCAAAAAGTTGGGGTGAAAACCACCTTAAGGCTGGCAGGTCAAACAATCAGGATAGGGACCAGCAAGAAAACAATTATTACGTTATTATTGTTAATATTTATAAAAAAGCCCAACTGATTGGTGAAGTTAGATTTTTTGATAAATATTAGGAAAAGTTAGAAAGTAATATTTTCCTTGCATAAAGCTTCAGGAGGCTAATTTGCTTTCACGTCCAACTCTCACCCAGTTTGTGACTTGCCCTGATGTTGTGTCAAAATTGCTCCTACAGCATAGATAATGGGGTGGGTGTGGGGAGGTTTTTTATACCCATGGCAAGAGGACCAGTAAGGCTGCACTCAGAAACTTACTGCAAAGGGGTCTCCTACAAGCAGATATCATATGACACCTGGACAGGCTCCTGCACTTGTCCTCACAATCAGACAGGCACCAAACCCAGAGATGGGAGGGCTGCCCCAAGAACTGGGTTTGAGTGACCACAGAGGAGGGGCTTCACATTACCCTGGCCAGGGCTCATTTAAGGCTCAGGCTAAGCACAAGGGGAGAAGGGTTCTCCATCTTGGATTTAGGGAGTGAGCGGCACTTTATAATTGTTTGCAGTAGGCCACACAAGACCTGCTGTAAAAATGGGTAGGGCTACACCAGGACCATTTACAATATTTGGTAGGAAGGGGCCAATAATTAACCCCCACCTACAAGCTAGTGTCAGGCATAAATTATGGCACCACAATAACCTTCTTCAGAACATTATAAGACCCAAGTAAGAACAGAGGAAGACTGGTACTGCTATCTATGACCTGAGTGGAGCACTGAAGCACTGGACCTGCTTTCTCTTAGATCCAGGACAAAGAAATGAACTGCAAGGGTCACTTGGCAGGCCCCATTTTTGGTTACAGGCGTTCAAAAATTTATAAGAAGTTCTTACCTAAAACTGCCTGCTGACCAAGACCAACTTGATGTGGCTTGAACCCTAATGGTGGCCACTGCTGTAGTAATACCTGAACCCCAAGTGCTACTGCAGCTGAGGTCCTAAAACACTTTTCTGTTCCTTACTGGACTTCTACTATCACTCTGAAAACCTGGGACGTAAAGCATTTTTGGACTTCAAGAAGCCTGGAGAACAGGGACAAATCTGCCAAGCCAATCCACACAAGGCGCAACCATGCTGGGGTGAAGAAACAGGTTTCTCCAGTTCAAAGTATTTTCACAGCAGCAAATCTTTTTCAGTGGGACATGGGTGAGAAGGCATACATCTTCGTGGAACCCTTTTCAGATGTAGCCTTGCCCTGCAGAAGGATTTCAAGCTTAAAAAAGGCTAAGTCGGAAGGTAAAAACAGACAAAGTCCAAAGGTAAAAATCTTTATTTTGAAAGAGGTGCTTGTGGAAATTTGTGATTCAAAGCCTTATCTTCTCATGTGACAATTTGTTTTAAGTATCAGAGTATGATTCCCCACAAACCTAATCCTGATGGGATGACTGACACCTTACTATCTCTCATCAGTTTTATATATATATATATATAGTGATACCACTAAAAATGTCCTTTGAGTACAGGAAACCCTAGCACGATGAAGGAATCAATATTGTGTGTCTTGGATAGCAATTCTATACATTAGGTGAGACAGGTCCAGGAATGATACAGTTGCCATCCCTCAACTTTATATATTTTATTGCTTTTTGCATTATGAAGCAAAGATTTATACTCTTTCTCGCTCTCCCTCACTATCTTCTTTTCTTACTCCCCTTCTCACCTCATTCCTTTCCTGCTCCCATTATCCTTTCATGCTCTGCCCGCTTTATTTCTTTCTCACCACTCTTGCTTTCCACTAGCTAACTGCTTTTCACTTTCCTGTCTTTCCCTTCTAGTTTCCTTTCTCTCCCCTTTTACGCTTTCCTTTTTAGGTCCACTTTTCTTCAATTTGCTTTTCTTTCTTTCCACTTTTCATTCACAATGTATTCCTTTCATTTTTACTCCAATCTCTACTTTCCCCAGTTCTCTTCACTCTTACACCCATTACAACCCATTCCTTGTTTACCCTATCTGTCTTCAGATCCCTCCCCAATATTTCCTCCTTCTTCACTGTCCCTTTTAACTGTTATTCCTTCTCACACCTATCTTTCATGATTTTCACCTCTACATGCTCCCTTTCTTCTTCTCCATCATTCTTCTGTACTTCTCTGCCCAAGAAAGTGTACTAACGACTACAGATGTAGTGAGATTTGCTTGATAAGTTATTTATTGCAAAGAACAGAAGGGGCTGCCTCAGTAGAACACACAGGCACTCATAGCTTCCCCATCCCAACTACCATCTTTCGCCCACTTCAAATCATCATATTCCATTTGGAACCTGGTAAGTTTAACATTCCATTACACAGGTAAAGGGGCACTGGGCTATATATATTTCTAAGGCAGTAAGGCAGATTCATTAATAATAAAAAGGATATAACACATCTTCCCTTCTTAAAAAAATAATAAACACAGCATATCTTCCCGTTCATAACAAAATAACTAAACAACCCTAGAAACCACACAATGGACTTACAACATAACATTAAGCAGACAAGATTTACAACAGTACATTCACCCCTTTCAACACCCAGATGAAAAAAAAAATGTTATTAACCAAACGCAGCACAGATAACAAATGAGACTCAAACTAGGATTCATCTCAAGAACCTTCCAAGTTTGGTAACTTTTCTTGAACTACTGCGCAAAGGAGGAACACCCTTCTGTCTCCTTTTGCAACAGCAGTAGAAATATCACCATACACAATCAATCAGGGAGTCAGAATCTCTAGCAACTTGTTCACCAGACAAACTTGAGGAACCAGATTCAGCTTGGTCATATACCTTGACCCCCACTTTCACCACCTTTGAGAGATTCCACTAGTGACCTCCAGCAACTCTGACAGTATTTCCACATTTTATTTTCTATTTTTCACTGGATCACCAAAATTATTTTCCCTTTTTGTAATTAAATTGCTGATTTGACACACAACAAATCCCCAACTTGTACTACAATATTCATTACTCCTTTATTCTGATCATAGCAGCTTTTCTGCTTGTTCTGAGCGAGGTTGACATTTTCTCTGACCAACAGTACCAGGCTTTCAATCTGTGACTCACTTTTCAGCCCTTTAAACATCCAAGCTGGATGAAATGTTGTATTAGCTTTCTTCCCCTCAACACCAAAAATGGTGAAAACTAGGTCTAAGAATAAGTAGTAGACCTATGAAACCATAACATACTTCTCACCGATTTGACTGTATCATGTTCCCACTCTTTGCCCATTTAATACATTTTCTTACCACTCAGTTCATTCTCTCAACCAGACCGTTGGTCTAATGATGATATACGGAGCTTCTGAGATGGTCAATACCACTGGGTTGAAAACAATTCTGAAAGTCACTGCTAACAAATTAGGTACCGTTGTCAGAAATTTAAATTTCTGGAAATTCTTCCCGCAAATAAATCTCTCTTAGGAACTCTACCACAGAGCTCACACAATTTTAAGCTTTGTCCTCTTGGAACTGTAATCCATTAGTACAAGGATGTAAAATTTCATAGGGACCCCTAACATCAATTGCTAATTTTGTTAGCGCTCTCAACTGGACCTCAATGGTAGTCAAAAAGAGGAATTGACACTCCCAAACTTTTATCTGCTGCAAAGCATACACAACAATTTCTTACCACCTCATCAATGTCAGCATCCATCCTAGTCCACTAAAAAGAATCACAAATGTGCTGTTTGGTGAGCATTGCACCCAAGTTCGCTTCATGGGCCCTGTTAACTATGCCGTACCTCAAATTATTTGGAGGAACCAATGCATTGGACCTAAGTTACATACAATAAGTAACATGGCTGAAGCATGGGAAGCACTACTTTCTCCCTCAGCCAACAATTCTTGACATATTCCAGTACCTATTGTAGCATCTAATCCTCTGTTGGAGAAACTCTCCATTCTTTGAAACACACACCTAGTTTTATCACTTCAATGGATGCTGCCAAACAATCCTCAAAATCCTCATCCATGAGTTCTGTCAAAGTCACTTCATCATTCTTACCACCAGCGATGTGTACAATATCAAATTGGAACTGCAACTATTTAGTAGACAACCTAAAAAAAAAAAAATGTTTACCCCAGAAGTAGCAGCAGAACATTTCAATGGTCCACCAACATGCAAGCAATTCTTTCTCGATAACTGAGTATTGTGATTCGGCATTCTGCAGAACCCTTGAGGCAAAAGCAATGGTATGCTCTACTCCACCCTTCTTTTGAGTGAGTACTACGCCTAAACCAATTCTACGAGCATCAACTTTGTAGAGAAGGATCAAATGATTTGTTGAGAGCTTTACCCATACCCACTTGACACTTTATCCATGTGAATGACTCAGAAAACGTCTCATTCCATGTGAATTTGGAACTCTTCCTGAAGACACTACTGATGGGTCTAAGTTTAGTAGCATTCTCTGGGATAAACCATGAGTAAAAATCACACAGCCCTAAAAAGGAGTTGGCGTCACACTTATCAACAGAAGGAAGTGCTTCTGCAATAGACTTAATCAATCCCGGCCTGGGTCTGATATCTTCTTTAGAAATTAAATGCGTTAAATACTCAACCTTGCTACACATAAATTGACATTTATCTCTCTTGAGAATAATACCATGGGCTGCATGTATGAAAGAATTAAGCATTTTTTAACAGACGGAATCACAATTTTGGTCCATTAAGAAATGCTAAATTGCTGTTCCATATGTACAAAGGCAGATACGGAATCACAAATGTGCGATTTTTACCCATCAGAAATTGTATTTTGCGTTTCCCTAAATAGGAAATCTCAAATAAGGTTCCTATTTGCCACTTCCTAAGCACGTCTGCAAAGCATTTCCTAAACTGGGGATGGACATTGTGGGAATACTATTATTATTGACTCCGAGTGTATGGTACCCATGTGCAATTTGAAATAAATGCACTCAAATTTTTTTTTTTAAAGTGGCATGTGGTGCACACATGACACTAAGGCATTTATGAGCTTTACATGTGCACCACTTTTTTGGGGGGTGCATCAAGGGGGGCTGTATGCCCATAGGCACCCTTGGCTGTGCATTACCTAATTTGCAATTTCCTATTAAGAAACTGCAAATTTTGAAATGATAAACTATTCGTACCTATGGGCCTTTAGGTCCATAAGAATGACTGGTGTAGCATTTCTTAAATAGCGATTTCCTAATGGCCATTCCTATTCCTTTGAGAGAATTCCAACCCTCAATTTCAGAATCAGAATCAGCTTCAAAATAAGACTGTGTCACATGCACAACCAACCTAACAGTACTATTCTTTTTCTTCTGACAAACTTTGGTGAAATGCCCTAAAGGTTTGCAGTAATTACAGGTGACGTTTTTAACAAGATAAGATGTTCCACCATTAACATGCAGGGCGTTCCCACAGTGGAAACACATTTTCCAAGGGGATGATTCCATTTTGAAACCAGAATGTTTGTTGCCACTATTTTTCTTGTGATTATCAGGAAATTTCTGAAATGATTGCCAGATTGGATCATGCTCACTGTCTCTAAAGGTTTTTCTTCAGGGTCTTTTACAGATATTTGGGATATCACAATATTTTTTGCCATTTTGGCAAATAGGACAGTAAGACTGATACAGCAATAAAAAGGATATAAAGAAAAGTAGTATATTCAGCATTGTGAAAAATATTTAGGCCCTCATTACAACCCTGGTGGTTGGTGTTAAAGCAGCGGTAATACCGCCAACATGCCGGTGGTAAAATAAATGGGATTTGGACCATGGCGGTTACCGCCATCCAAAACCGCCACTTTAACACACCGACCACCAGGGTGGTAATGGCCGCTGGGCTGGAGACTTCGGTCTCCAGTCTAGTGGCGCCACAATCCCACTCTCAGGATTATGACCCGGCCTACCGCCATGGTTTTCTTGACAAACATACCGCCACGAAAACCATGGCGGTAGGCACTATCAGTGCCAGGGAATCCCTTCCCTGGCACTGATAGGGGTCTCCTCAGGCCCCCTCCCCAGAGTCCTCCCCCACCCTCCCCTCCCGCTTCTGCCCTCGCACACCCACACGCGCACGCATAGACACACACATGCACACACTCATACCCACCACCACCCATGCATGCTCACATACATACCCACACACCGAAACACACACCAACATACCTTGTCACACACTTGCATTCACAACACATAACACTCACAATCACTTATTCACGCATGCATCCTACGCGACTCACACCCGCATGCATGCATATCACTACATACACCCCCCACATACACACAGCACCCCCCAACCCCCTCTCCGGTCGGAGAACCCGACTTAACTGCTTGCAGGGGGTCCTCTGGTGGAGATGGGCCGCGGCGCTGCTGTCAGCAGCAGCTTCCGCCAGCAAGTATCCTTGGTCCTGATGCGGTTGGTGGTGTTTTGCTTTCAGCAGCGCCGCCTTACCACCGTCCGCCACCATGACCATCTACCGTCAGCAGTCATGATACCGGTAGAAGGCTGGTAGCCATGGCGGAGGTATGTTGGCGGCCGTCGCCGTGGCAGTAGGTGGTCGATACCGCTAATGTTGAAATGAGGGCCTTAGTGTGTGGAGCATAAAGGTGTGTGTGTGTGTGTGCAAGATCAAAAATATGTTACGCTTACATCCAGAAAAAGGTTACACTGGTGGAAATTTGCAAGTGCCCATTTTACACAGTGGAATACTCCAATAATGCTATGACTAGAGTTTGAGCTTAAATTATTCCAGAGATTCTTTATGCACCTGTGAAAAGTCAGATAGTTGCTTCAAACAAAGGTACAACAGGTGGGAGCATAATTTTGACTTATATCTCCTACCCGTTTTGAAACTTTACTATAAATATTCAATCTGTCTAGCTCCAGAATTCATTGTACAACACATTAGTGCCCAGCCTTGTAACCTTTATTCACAGACCATGACTCATAATCTACTTTTCACAGAATGTCTGAAATTGAGAATAAGAAGTCTTTATCTTTGCATGATTTACAATGTAATCTTTCTGGGTCCCTGAGGACTCAGTATAAGTGTGAGATAATCGCTAGAATAGAATGTAATGAAAGATTGGTTTAGAATGTTGGAGTTCACAGGTACACAGGTACACACAGTGGAACAAAGATGTGTAATTTGCAGCTATGTGTGTGGCCTAGTTCTGCAAAGTGTACCAGGCTGGAGAAGATGCTACAACTGACGATGAGATAGAGGATAAGTAACCTGAAGATGAAAGGGCTGTCCTGGAGAGTTTGCCTTGGTCAAGGCAAACTGCTCGTGCATGCAATGTATGCCTTCATCAAACTTCTAAGACGATGGGTGGCATATGTGGTGTCATAGCACATGTGAATGGAAAGAGAGCTTCACGGAAAAGTCTACACATTGTTGGTCACAAAACTATGAACAATATCCTATAAAAAGGTACCATGCTGCCATGAAAAATGAAGTTATACAATATATGGAGTGTTAACGCAGAAGGTGGATTGAACCAAGTGTACAAAGCACAGTTAAAGACAGTTATCACATACCAAATAATGCTTCAAGGCAGCGATAACTCAGGTATGAGACAACACAAACTGAAGTATAAAAAGAATAAAGTGGATAACTTACTGAACCCTATAGACAGAGCTATGATACCCCAGTTGATGTTGGGCCCAAGAGAAGTGCCCAGGGTTGTGCTAAAGGATCAGTCCATATTTACAGTGGCCAGAAACTTGGCAGAAGGCCATTCTGCGGATTGTGCCCATCAAGGATAACCCTTGAGGCTGGCCCATGCCAGGGCCAGACATGAATGAAACTGATTTCCTGGCAGAGAGGCCAGGGAAATCTCCATTACTGACATCACTAAGTTCCACACTGGTCTACAATGCTGTTTCCTTTTTCAAACCACCACCACATTTTGATACTGCTAAAAAGCAAATTATTGGAGATTGATGAACTCCATGGATAGAGACATTTGAAGATTTCATAGATGCAGTTGAAGAGACTGATAACAGGAAGATTATCAAATATCTCAAACATCTTGCTGGTGATGGTGTGAAAAAAGTCATAAAGAAAATGGCAAGAATAGACAAATAAGCCCCATACAGTCAGAGTAAATGACTATTTATGCATTGAATCTTAACTGTATTCCATGACCAAACATCGACTATGAACGATATGTTTTCAGGCAACAATGTCAAAAAGTTGGTGAAGAAATCGATGAATTTGTGGAAAAGCTCAACACACTCATCAAACATTGCAAGTTTAATGAATTTAATGATGAGGAAGCTATGAGGCTTAGAGTGATCAATAAATGTTGTGCAATTTATTTAAACGATGAATGCTGAAAAAAAACTCTTAGTCTGGAGCGGGTGTTGATGGCTGCCAGATCTGAGGAACATGCTGAGAGACAAGCTACTGACACAGAGGCCAGAGGTACCCAGAGCTAGTCAGTCATGAGTGTGAAAAGTAATTTGAAACAAAAGACTGAAGGACATAAAGTGATGTTTACATGTAAAGCAAAGTTGTGTTTCAGGTGTGGATTTGTGTTTCCACTTCAAAGAAAGTGTCCCACCTTTGGTCAGATATGCAAAGGTTGTCGGTAAAAAGAACCATCTGTGACAATGTGCACAGTCAAGAAAAAAGTAAGTGCATCATGGTGGAAAGAGAAAATGCCCCCCAGAACATTCCAGAAACAACGTTTGACCACACCAACCAGACCAAGTGGGGACATCAGTTGAAGGAAATTGATATCAAATGAAGTCGATCATCACTAAAATAATGGTCAAATACTGGTCGCATGCTGCTGGATCTAGGACTCTGAGCACTTGATCACTGCCGATCAGTGCTAAAGTGCAGGTGCTCTCCCCTCTAAAGTTGGTATGATTGGCTTACACCTAACTGGCACATTTAATTTATCTATAAGTCCATTGAACAGTGGTATTCCTTTGCCCAGGGCCTGTAAATTAATTGCTACTAGTGGGCCTGCAGCACTGTTTGCGCCACCCACAGAAGTAGCCTTTCAAACCTGTCTCAGGCCTTCTAGCGCAGGGCCTGCATGTGCAGTTACTGCCACATGGACTTGGCATCTAACTTTACTTGCCAGGCCTGGAACTCCCCTTTTACTACATACACGGCACCCCAAAGGAAGGCCCTAGCTAGCCCTATGGGCAGGGTGCTATGTATGTAAGAGGCAGGACATGTGCCTGGTTGTGTGGCCTGCCCTGGTGGTGACAAATAGGCTATTTGGTTTCTCATTTCTGTGAGTCCTGTCTTGCTCATAGGATTGTATTGAAAATGCCCTGCCTTATGTCTAGTGGGTATTGTTTGATTTATGAGGGGTAGCCTAGGCATGTTTGGTATGGTAATGGTAGTGAGAAATGCTGTTTACTGGTGTAGGTGGATTTTTTATTGTCCTTATAGAAATGCCACTACAAGAAAGTGAGCATTTCTCTGTGCTTATGACTGGTGTTTTGCAGCTTAACTCCAATCCATGTCTAGGGCAGAGTGACAGCTGGGCTTTGTGCATACTTTTCAGGATGCTTGAACACACTGAAGGTGGAGGTGTCACAGAGGTGCATCTGCATATTGAATGGTCTTCTTGGGTTGAGAGAAGTCGAGGTGGGGCACACCTGCATTTGTAAAGGTTGTGCCCTGGCCTCCCACAAAGGGCTTGTTTACCCCCAACTGATATCTGGAGCCAGTGTTGGAGGAGAAAGGGGACACCCCTAGAACCCATTAGAACTGGTTGGAACCTCTTCTCTCCTTCTTTGTAAGTGCTGTGCAAAACTGATTATCAGAACAGGGGTTTTTCCCCTTGTTGAGAGACAAGAAGAGACACTGGACTGGACACCGAAGGAACCAGGAACCGCCTTGGGTTGCTACTGTTGTGCTGACCTGTGACCTGCTGGGTCACTGAGAGGGCCTGCCACTGACTGCTACTCTTTAGGCTGGGCTTGGGCCCTTCAGCCCTGTTCTCCCTTTGTGTGGTCTCCAGGGGCTGGGTGGTGTGCCTCTTTTCACCTGCAACCCTGCTTGCCTTCTACTGCTAAAGAGCTGCACTTAATTAGCCTTGTGGTGCAGGACAAGTGCTTTGGTGTTTCTAAGCGCAATGGCAGTGCTGTGTTTGGAAGCTCTTGTGCGGGAGCATAGCGCCTGTCGAACACTCTACTTTATTTGCTTAAAAGCATACTGGAACTCTTTTCGCTGTCCCCCTGAGGGAGAAATCACAGCTGCAGCCTGGGTGGACTGCCAGGATTGAGAGCGCCCAAGAACGCTCTTTGTGGAGTGCCATCATGGCACGGGAAGGCAAGGATTGGAGCAAAATCACTCCTGGTGGTGCCCCTGGGGTGAGGCGTGCTGAGAAGAACACCTCTAGGGCACCGGCAGGCACCTGTTTTGATGAGTTCACCTCAGAGTCCTGGGCCACACTTAGAGCGGGCTACACGGGGTAAAAGCAAGTCACCTCCAGACCTGGTGAGCATCCAGGAGCACTGCTGGAGGAGCCAGCGCAAAGAAGATTGCCAAATTCAGTAGCAGCCACCCTGTGGATTGTGGGCCACCCCTCCGGCTGAGCACTTCAGTTAGGGAGATCGAGAGAGATCGCCCCGTCGAGGAGGTATGTGTGCGGACTCCTTTCTCCACACCCCTACAGTAGAATCCCTGGGGGTCGTGGGGGCCTTGTTTTTCGTGGGGGGTCGTGCTGCACCCTTAAAGAAATTGGCACAGAGGAGCTCCATAAGTTGGGACATGGATGTCCCCGGCCCTGGCTATTTGGGTGTGGTGTCGCCTGATGGAAGGGATGGATCACGCTCACCCATTCTGGTGTGACTAGCACGAGGTGATACATGCATTTGTTTTCAGTGCCTTACATATGCCATTGGGTACTGTGTCTTATGATGAGGTTGTGGCCTCCATGTTGTCTGCCAGGGGCATTCTTTGACGATGCCTGTTTTTGCTCTCTTTGATGATGCCTGTTTCTGCTCTCTGCCTCTCTCCCCTGTTTTTGTGCCTTTCTGTTCGATTATTACCTTTTTTCTGCCAGTTTTTGGCTTTTTCGCTTCCCATTTCCCGACTCTGCGTCCCCTGTGGCCCGCCCCCTCACACCCCCATTTGCCCACCGCTCCCGCCTCCCAGCTGCTCCTCCCTCCTCCCTCCCACCTCCCCTTCTTAATGGTGGCCACTGCGCGGTGCACAGAGTGACCCCAGACCTGATTTAAGGCCGGGTCTCACTCTTCATGCCACACAGCTCCTCCTGTCTGCCTCCGTGCCCCTAACCCCACCCTCGCTGCTGCTGCGAGTTCAAGGCCCTCCACCACCCACACGCATCCGTCTGCACCTCATCCCTGGTGTCTAGCGGTTGCAGTAAGTATTGTGTGTCTGTCCTGTTATCTGTTCTTTTGTTTTTATTTTCATTAAAATTTTCCTTTATTGCGCCTGTTTTTGCTATCTGCCTCTCTCACCTGTTTTTGTGCCTTTCTGTTCGATCATTGCCTTTTTCTGCCCGTTTTCAGCTTTTACGCTTCCCCCTTCCCGCCGCTGTGTCCCCTGTGGCCCCACCCCCTTGTGCCCTTATTTGCCCACCGCTCCTGCCTCCCAGCTGCTCCTCCCTCCCACCTCCCCTTCTTAATGGCAGTCAGACCCCCTGGCCCACGCGCTCCCCACGCCACCAGATGCCATTACAGCGCCAAAGAATTCTACACTCTCAACCCTGGCCACCCCACTGCCTGAATCCAGGCCTCCCAGACACTCACCCTTGGACCCTGCCGGTTGTGCAACTTCACCTGCATCCAAGCCACCAAGCTCCACAACAGCTCCACCCACAACCACCTAAGCTGCATCCTCCTGAACACCCGCTCTGTCCACAAGCTCGCCGTCGATCTCTGGGACCTTCTCACCTCGACCTCCTCAGACATCGCCTTCCTCACCGAAACCTGAATGAACCCCTCCTTGGAACCCGACATCACCATCGCCATCCCGGATGGCTACAAGATCAGCCGCAGAGACCTCATCAACAAACCGGGAGGAGGAATCACCATAGTCCACAGGAGCACCATCAGGATCTCAACCAACACCCACAACACCATTGATGCCGCTGAACACTTACACTTCCAGATTCACGCCAACGCCAACATGACCCTCATAGGATCCCTTGTCTACAGACCCGTAGGCCCCCGTACACAGTTCTGCGACGCCATCGCCAACACAATCAGCGCCCACGCCCTCGCCTGTACAGACTACATGCTCCTCGGCGACCTGAATTTTCACCCTAGAGAACACGAAGGACAGCAACTCCTCAGCCTTGATCGCTAACCTCGCCAACCTCGGACTCAAACAACTCGTCACAATGCTGACCCACTCAGCCGGCCACACACTGGACCCCATCTTCTCCGCCAGCAGCCACATCGCCTTCACCCATACCACCGAACTCCACTGGACCGACCACCGATGTGTCCACTTCACCTTCCAGACACCCACCGCTCACCATCACCCGCAACAGACTCCTAGCCGTAGTTGGAACAAGATTGCGAAGGACCAGCTGATCTCCACCCTCGCCCATGCCCTGCCAACCAACACCAGCGACCCCAACACTGCCGCCCTCAACCCAAAACAATGGCTAGACGACTGTGTCAACACCCTCGATCCACTTAGGAAACCACCCAACACCCGCACTAGCACAAAAGCACCCTGGTTCACCACCGACCTTAAGGCCTCCAAGCGGGAGTGCCGGAAAATCGAGAAGGGATTGGCGCCACAAACAAACAGAGAGCAACTACGCCGTCCTTAAGACAGCCATCCGCAAGCACCACCGGCTCATCCGGACTACCAAAAGATCATTCTACAAAGACCGAAGTGACAACAACGTGCACAATAGCAAAGAGATCTTTAGCATCATCAAAGAACTCACCAACCCCAAGTACTGCTCCATCGACCCCCCCTCGCAAGACCTCTGCAACTCCCTTGCCACCTTTTTTCACCGCAAGATCACAGACATCCACGGCAGCTTTGCCTCCCCAATCCCCACGACCACCGCAGCCTACACTAACCCCAACGCGCCCAACCACACCAACCTCCTGAGCTCCTGGACCCACACCAATGACGAGGACATCACCAAGACCATGAGCACCATCCCCTCCGGATCACCCGCTGACACCTGCCCTCACCGTGTCTTCAACAAAGCCAGACAAATCATCGCCCTCCAACTCCACGCTATCATCAACAGCTCCTTTGAGACCGCCACCTTCCCGGAGAGCTGAAAACACGCCGAAGTCAACGACCTGCTCAAAAAACTCAAGGCAGACCCCGAAGACCTCAAGAGTTACCGGCCCATCTCCCTCCTCCCCTTCCCAGCAAAGGTCATCTAGAAGATAGTTAACAGCGAACTATCCTGCTTCCTGGAGGACAACAGCCTGCTCGACATCTCCCAATCCGGCTTCAGCAAGAACCAGAGCACTGAGACGACTCTCATCTCCGCAACCGACGACATCAGGATTATGCTTGACAAAGGTGAAACCGAGGCCCTCATCCTCCTTGACCTCTCGGCAGCCTTCAATACCGCCTGCTACTACACACTCCGCACACGCTTCCACGATTCCGGAATCCGCCTCAAGGCCCTGGACTATATCACATACTTCCTCTCTGGCAGAACTCAGAGGGTCCACCTCCATCTGTTCCTGTGAAAGCCACCATGACCTACTGGGGAGTCCCCCAAGGATACTCTCTCATCCCAAGCCCTTTCAACATCTACATGGCGTCACTCGCCTACATTGTCTGATTCCTCGGCCTTAACATTGTCTCCTACTTGGACGACACCCAACTGATCCTCTCACTCACTAAGGACCCCGCCACGGTCAAGACCAATCTCCACAACAGACTTCATGCCATCGCCAACTGGATGGAGATAAGCCGCCTCAAACTGAACTCGGATAAGACGGAGATCCTCATCCTCGGCTCCAACCAGTCAGTGTGGGACGACTCCTGGTGGCCTACCACACTAGGAGACGCACCAAACCCCACCACCCACACGCGCAACCTCGGCTTCATACTCGACTCATCGCCCACCATGACCCAGCAAGTCAACGCCATCTCATCCTCATGTTTCAACACCCTCCGCATGCTTCGCAAGACCTTCAGATGGATCCCCATTGAATCCAGAAGAACGGTCATCCACGCTCTTGTCAGCAGCAGACTAGACTATGGCAACGCACTTTACGCAGGAACAACGGCCAAGCTCCAGAGGAAACTTCAGCGCATTCAGAATGCCTCCCACGCCTCATCCTCAACCTCCCACGACACAAATACATGTCAGCCCACCTCACACACCTTCATGGCTCCCCGTCAACAAGAGGATCATCTTCAAACTCCTGATCCACCCTCACAAGGCTCTCCATGACGCAGGTCCGGCCTACCTCAATGAGCGTCTCAGCTTCTACGTTCCCACCCACCAGCTCTGCTCCGCCAACCTCGCTAACATCCCCGGATCCACTCTACCACTATTGGCAGAAGATCCTTCTCCCACCTCACCCCCAAAACTTGGAACTCCCTCCCTGTCAACCTACGTCTGACCCAGAACCTCGTGACCTTCAGGTAACGTCTCAAGACCTGGCTATCCGAGCAGTAGAACCTCCCCCCAGCGCCTTGAGAACCTAACGGGTGAGTAGCATGCTTAACAAGTGATTGATTGATTGATTGATGATGTGTCATGTTATGTACAGTCATGACAATGTGTTACAATGATGATGATGCCATGAGCTTTTCTGAACTTTTCTGATGTTTCATGTTTGTGGGCATTCATGATGTTGTTTGGCATATATGATGATGAGTTTACTGCACCATATGAATCTCTGGTGATATGTGTTTTACCATGATATATGCATTTAAGTAACAATGACAGCCTGACTACTGCTTATGTTGAAGGATAACCAGTAACCAATCTGTTGTATATGACTACTGCTGGCTTTCGCAGAGTAATAGTACTGTGTAATATTATGACAAATGCTTGAGTAGCAGGGTATTACTGACATGTTGTGTTTGGTATAATAATGTTGTGTACAATGCAGTTCATTTTTTATATAATTTGGTGTCATGTTTCCTTTGTGGTGGGGATAGGGCATCCCGACTTTTGTGTGTTGTGCAATCGCTTTACACATTTTCTCTGGGATAGGCCTCTCTGCTCGTGCCAAGCTACCAAAGGAGTGAGCAGGGGTTATCTCAGGTGTGTAACTCCCACGCCCTGACTAGAGTGGGTGGGTTCTGCCTGGTTTAAGTGCGTTCCCGAGCCAACCAGAAACCCCATTTATAAAAATGGGGATTCACAATGGCCCCATTGTGAAGTATGAAGTGGGTCATAATTCACAATGAGGCCATTGTGAAGCCTGAGAATGGTCCACCCTTCAACAGCAAATGAATTAAAGAATTTCTGTAGCATCTGAACATAAAGCATCAAAAGATCACACCCTTATGGCCACAAGCCAGTGGATTTGCTGAGCGTTTTGTGAGTACACTAAAGAAAGCAGTACAGCGTGCAACTCTTGAGAAGCTCAGCATAAATGCAGGGCCGAACTCTACTTTACGAGCTTGTTGTTTAGCATCCCACTTGAAAGTCCTATGACTTTGATGTTCAGGAGTGCAGAAAAGAGGCAACATGCGAAAGACCTCTCCTTCCAAAAAGGAGGTTTGGTGATCGCTCAACAGTTACAGAAAAGAAAATCTGATGCTCCTTACAATGCCGAACCTTTTCAAGTAGTGTCTACCAAAGGACACATGGTGACTGCCCAACGTCCTCGGATGCCCCTTACGACAGACTCTTCTCACTTCACGCCTGTGTTTTATTGGTCCTCAACACAAAATGGTGAAAGAAAGACTGATTTTGAAGACTGAATGACTGATGATGATTCCTTACAATCATTGGCAATCTCCGACATTGTTTACAGCTCCCTGGACCCAGACCCGGTCGACAGATCAAAGCACCAAGATTATTGAAGAGCTATGGTTTTACATGTTTCTCTATATATGTAGATATTTGTGTCTGCCTCATGATTTTCTAAAAATTTGCAATCTTCACTTAACAGAGGGGTAAATGTAATTTCTTCCATGATTTAGAACAGAACCTTTCTGGCTCACCAAGGACTCTGTATCAATGTGATGCAATCACTAGAATAGAATAGAATGAAAGTTTGATTTAGAATGTTGCATTTCACAGGTACAGGTGGATAAATAAAGATGTGATTTACACATCAGTGCATGGCCTAATTATTCAGTGGATACTAGGCTAGGGAAGATGCCACATCCTGACTATAAGCTGTGGTTGTTTAGGAACTTGTAACTAATTGTAAATATGTCAGTTTTAAATAGTATACACATCATATGTGCATTGTTCTTGTATGTTTGCTGTAGGGAAGGAAGCATGGGGTGCCAGTTTAAGGGGCTGAGGCAGCCATCCCTCCTTTGCTGTGGCTTCTAAGCGTCTTCACCGGGAAAGGCCAAGGGGCATATTTATAAGCCCCTTGAGCCACCATGCACCACATTAGCGTCATTTATTTTATTCTAATGTGGCCCAACAAGGCTAAAATCCTTGCACAACATTTACAAAGTGGCCCAATGCATGCATTGCGCCACTTTGTAAACCTTTACACTACAATATACCTGCACCAGGCATAATGTATGCAACAGGGGCGTTCCCCCTTTAGGGGGGGGCTGAAAAAATGGTGTAAGGAAATCTAACAGATTTCCTTCCATCACTTTTTGTGGCACTTTCAACACCTGCTCAGAGCAGACGTTAGAAGGGAGCTTCCATTATTTAAAATGGGCCCCTCTGTACTCTGCCGAAGTAGAGCCAATATTTTGGCGCTACTCCTGCAGAGTACATCAATAACTTCATGAAAAATTATGCTATTGCCCCCTACCCTATACCATGGTGCACCATATTTTAAATACGGCACACACGTAGTGGTGGCAGGGGAGTGGTAAAGGGAGCAAGAAAAGTGACGCTGCACACATTGCAGAGCCACTTTTCTTAATTATGCCCCCAAGTGCTTCAATGTTGTCTACAGTCATCCAGGTGTTCTAAGGGGAAAGGAGCAGAATCACACCACCACCTGAAAGGTAAATGACTTTCTATGGATCTCTGAAACTTTGGTCTTATTGCTGTGGGTACCTTGAAAGTATTGTGCTTCCCATGGCTTTCCATGTGCCTTCTAAA
This sequence comes from Pleurodeles waltl, assembly GCF_031143425.1. NCBI lineage: Eukaryota > Metazoa > Chordata > Amphibia > Caudata > Salamandridae > Pleurodeles > Pleurodeles waltl. The sequence goes on from NC_090439.1 coordinate 334,844,325, forward strand.
AACGGTACTATGCTTAATTCTTTTTTCCCTGGGCAGATTAAAAAGAGATACAAGTCACTTTAATGAATGTGCTTGACTACCCTATGTCAATATCATCAACAGCAGCCTTCCTAAGTGATAACCTTTCATAAGATAGGGAATTCATCTTTTTGCAAGTGTGTGGGTGGACTGGGTTTGGAAAGGTGAAGATATTTTAGTTACATGTGTTTTTGTGTGCACGTGCAAGTGTGTATGTGTATGTATGAGTGAGTCTGTGAATGCACCTTCTTCTGTATGTATGTGCCTGCTTGCACGTCTGCATGTGTGTGATGGACACATTTTGAGGAATGTATCCTGGACTTAATAGTGGCCTTAGCTGTTTGTGGCATTCCCTGGTATTATGGGAGCCAATCTTAGTTTAATGGCGGCTGTATGAAAGTGTATTAACATGTGTGGTGCACAAATGTTGATCTTAAAGAATAAGGCTACCTCCTGCTAGATGTAAAAATGAGTAAATAAAGTAACCCTTTTCTCAATCCCTGGTATTGTAAGTTTGAAAATGCCCTTTTTGTGTGGCCACCCCCATTTCTTCTCTGCACACTGGGATACTGCTGTGGAGTAAAGCTGCATCCAGAAACTTGATTTACTTCAAAGGATCCTCTCCTAATAGAAGCAGATGCCAGGTGGCACTTGGACAGGCTCATGCCTTTGTCCTCACAGTCAGGTAGGCACCAAATCCAGAGGGGGAGAGCTGTCCCAGAACTGGTATAGAGTGATCACAGACAAGGGTCTGCACATTACCCTGACCAAAGCTCATTCAAGGCTCAGTATCTGTGCAATGGAAGAAGGATTTCTCTATCATGGATTTAGTGAATGAGGGGCACTATGGCATTGTTTGCAGTGGGGATCACTGGAACTGATAGAAAAATGGGTAAGGTTACCCCAGGACCATTTACAATATTGGTTAGGGAGGGGCCAAGAATCTCCCCCACCTACAAAATAGTGCCCGGCATAAGTTGTGGCACCCCAAGACACCTTTTTCAGAAAACTATAAAACCTAAGGAAGAACAAAACAGGATTTTGCCTGCAATCTGTGACATGATGGAGCTCTGAAGCAGTGATTCCCAACCTGTGGTCCGGGGACCCCTGTGGGTCTGCGAAGCCTCTACAGGGGGTCCGCGACTGCTTAGACAATTAAATATTATTTACAGGTTGCTAAAGTGTATATAAATAAAGCGGCTAAATGTACAAATGAACATTTTGTAACATATTGTAAATGTCAAGTAATGTGAAATTGGAGGCTAAAAATAAAAATAGCATTGTGGTATTGACTTGTGGAAGCAGTGCAGGTGGGTCAAGCAGAATATAGTATGGATGATGTGTAGCTTCAATTGAATTTAGAAAAGCTTTAACCTTCCTATTAAAATTAGTGATTTTCATTTATATTTGTTTGAAAATTAAATAAAACGTGTTATTTGTGTGTATGTGTTTGATGAATGCCATTTTCTGTATTTTGTGTGTATTGCTTTGCATTTCATATCCTCAACAATGCTTAGGCGGGGTCCCTGTGTTCCAGTAAGGACATAATGGGGGTCCCTGAATTCTAATAATGATCCAGTGGGGGGGTCCCAGGTTCCAGTAATGATAATGTAGGGGTCCACACAAGCCAAAAGGTTGGGAACTACTGCCCTAAAGGACAGGACCTGCTTCTTCTTGCAACCAGGACAAAGGGTCAATTGGCTGTATTCCTGTTTGGTTCCAGTGACACAAACATTTACAGTAGGCCTTTTCCTGAAGCTGCCTGTGGATCAATACCAGCTTGACCTGACCTGATCCCTGCTGATTGCCACTGCTGGAGTGATACCTGACCCCCAAGTGCTGCTGCTGAAGTCCTGGAACCCTTTGCTGTTTTTTTTGGACTTCTCCTACCACTCCTGAGAACCTGGGACTTAAAAAATGTTTGAACTTCAAGACATCCAGGGAACAGAAACTAACTTGCCAAGCCAATGTGACATAGGTGCAACCTTGCTGGGCTGAGGAAACTGGCTTCTCCAGCTTGAGGTTTCTCCACAGCAGCAAATCTATTTCCAATGGGACCTCAGTGAAACATGATACAGCCTTGTGGAGCTCTTGTCAAATGGACCAATATCTTCAGGAGGGTTTTGAGATAAAAAAAACAGACCAAGGGCCTGATCTCGATCCTGACAGTAATGATCCCGCTTTTGGTTTTCCATCTGAAAGCCTATCCACCAGCTTGGCAGTCTGCCTGCCCGATTTAGATGTTGGCAGGACCTTAGACAAAAGACCGCCCAAGCCCTGCCGACTCAGCCAGGAATCCTCACCTGCGTCGATGATGCCATTGTAAATAGTGGCTGGTGGAAGGATTCTAGTCACCCATCCCACTGAGCAGATTTCAATGTGCCTTCCCCCAAGCCAGCTGTGGCAGTGTGCTACCTCCACACATGAGTTGGCGGATTGGGGAGGAAATGAGGTACAAACCTACCTTTTTTCATGATTCCAATTCTGTTTTGGACTGGACAGGATTGGACAAGACTTTTCTTCTCTGTGCCACTGCACCACATAGTGTTGGAAAGGGGATTATTGGTAAGGGCAGGTAAGTAGCTACACTCAGCAATAGGCCACTAACCCCCACTAGGTTCAGTTAGGTTTCAATAGTTGGGGTAACCCCACCTCAACCCCTGGTAGCTTGGCAACGAGCAACAAGGCTTAACTTAGGAGACAAAGTGTAAAGCACTCAAGTATCACAAAACAGTAATTAAATAAAACACAGGAAACAGTTTAAAAATCCAAAACTAATTTATAGGAAATATTTTCAGCTTTAAAATGACACCAAAATGAATAAAATTGGATAAGGGGAACGGGAGATATGAATTTTTAAAGGATTAGGGGGTCATTACAACATTGGCAGTAAAAGGCGCTTACCGCCGTGCAGAAGACCGCCAACACACCGCCGCGGCTGTGGAATTCCGCCACAGCTATTATGACCCACATCTCGGAATCTGCGAAAAGTCAGACACCCACACAAGTCCGCCACACCAAAGGTCAGTGATAAACTGGCGAAAACAAAACCGACACGGCAACAGAAATACGCCCACACTATCACGACACACGAATCCACCGGCGGTCTTTCAACCGCGGTATTCCATTGGCGGTACACACTGCCACCCTCAAAATACACACACATCTCCAAAACAGACCCACATTGGACAATTCAAAATACACACACCTGATACACATACACACACCACTCCCACACACCCAATACAATATAAAACACACACCCACATCACCCACAAACCCCTACGACCTAACAACCAAAAATTCAGAAAGAAGGCCAGAGAGAGACAGCACCAGCAAGAACAACAGCATCCACAGGCACACAACACCATCAGCCACACAACTTCCACACACCTCACACAACACACCACTACATATCACCACACTTATCACCACACACTCCACCCCACACATTACCTACACCACCCCATGGCACGGCAAAGACACCCCAGGTTCTCGGAGGAGGAGCTCAGGGTCATGGTAAAGGAAATCGTCCGGGAAGAGCCACAGCTATTCGGATCACAGGTGCAGCACACCTCAATTGCAAGGATGATGGAGCTATGGCGAAGAATAGTGGACAGGGTCAACGCAGTGGGACAACACCTAAGAAATCGGGAGGACATCAGGAAGAGGCGGAACGACCTACGGGGGAAGGTGCGTTCCGTGGTCTCAAGACACCACCTGGCAGTTCAGCGGACTGGCGGCGGACCCCCACCTCCTCCCCCACAACTAACAACATGGGAGGAGCAGGTCTTGCCGATTCTGCATCCTGAGGGCCTCGCAGGAGTAGGTGGAGGAATGGACTCTGGTAAGACCAAGCTTTACTATTACATACCCCACCCTACCTGCATGCTATCACATACCGCCCAACCTCGCCCTCACCCCCAGCACCCCAACTCCTCACATATGTCCCAACATCACAAACCACACATCCCAGCACCAAACCCTGCATGCAACAACAAAGCATGGGCACCCATCACCAAAGCATGCCCACTGCACATACCCATACACCCCCCTAAACCATCATCACACAAGCTCCCACACAGGAATGCTAGCACTGGGGTACACGGTCACCCACCCATTGCACACCATTACACACACAGATTTAATAAACATCCTTTTATACCCCTGCAGGACCCCTACCCAACGTCACCGGACAGGAGGGTCCACACATGTCCACACCACCAACAGAAGAGGCCCACAGAGATGACAGCAGCTCTGTCCAACTGGATCTAGATGACCAGCCCGGACCATCGGGGACCTCTGAACAGTTGTTTCCTCTCACACAGGCACAGGCCACCACAGACCTTACCCCCTCTGGAAACACCAGCACAGCCCCCACCCAGCGGGCCCATACCTCCATCCCCAGGACACATCAATCAGCTGTGTGTCCACCACTACAGGGAACCCAGGATATCCCACCACCGCAACAACAACAGGGACCTGGGGGCAGTGGTAGGGGGCACACGGTCCAGGGGACGGAGGCCCAGAAACACAGGGGAACTGGGAGGGCTGCTGTGCGACAGGGGGCGGACAGGCCAAGGGAACCCTCTCCTCCATCATGGGAGCCTACCACCACTCCCAGGAGACGATGGCAACGGTACTGGCCAAGTTTCAGGAGACCAAGTGCATGCAGGAGGAACTGTATATGGGCTTCAGGGAGGAACTCAGAACCATCAGATCCACCCTGGGCACCATCGTAGGGGTGCTGAAGGAAGTACTCAACACCAGGAGGGACACTGTGGCACTACAAGGGGCCCCTGACACTAGCATGGACGATGAACTGCCCACCACCTCCGCCGGCGCTAGTGGACAGGACGCCCCGCAACAGGACCACCACACCAGCACCCCACCCCCTGCAGAGGGAGAACCACCCCGCAAACGGTCCCTGAGATCCAGGACAAAGACAGAGCACGATGCCAAGGCCCCCGCCAAGAAATAAGACCACCCTGATTGTCATCCTACTGTCCCACTTTGTCACCCTGTCCATAATTAAACTGCCCCAGCTCCACTTCCTATGCCCATATCGGCAATGCACCTGTGAGACTAATAGACTGGACTCTGCCATGGACATTCCTCCACCATCACCCCTCACCATTTCACTACCCACTCCAATATTGAACATTTAAATAAACACACCTAAAGCACAAAATGATCTGTGGTCTGTGATTTTGAAATAGTGTATTAGCAATTACAGTGACAAAATGTTTTTTAAGTAGTAATGTCAACATACCTATGTCACACATCTCTAGTCCATGAGGAATCTAAGCAGATGTCACACAGTGGGACCCACATCTGTGAAATCGTAAGGGAAAGTGACAACTCAGTGACCATACACTGGGTGAAAACGACAGACAGGAGAGAGGTAGTAGTGTCAACTTACATGTAGTAGGCAGGTTTGTATTCTTACCTGTGTCTCACTGGAAATATTGCAGGATCACTGAGTCCCTGTTGTGCATGTCTTCTTCCTCTGCTTCCTCCTCATCACTGTCCACAGGCTCCACAGCTGCAACAACACCGCCATCTGGACCATCCTCCTGCAGAAAAGGCACCTGGCGTCGCAAAGCCAAGTTGTGAAGCATACAGCAGGCCACAATGATCTGGCACACCTTCTTTGGTGAGTAAAATAGGGATCCACCTGTCATATGGAGGCACCTGAACCTGGCCTTCAGGAGGCCAAAGGTCCGCTCGATCACCCTCCTAGTTCACCCATGGGCCTCATTGTAGCGTTCCTCTGCCCTTGTCCTGGGATTCCTCACTGGGGTCAGTAGCCATGACAGGCTGGGGTAACCAGAGTCACCTGCAAATGGCGAGGGGCAACTGTTAGACACACACTAACCTGGAGGGATATCCCCAGACAACCATTCCCACTGACTGGCTTCCAGGTGCTCACCTAATAGCCACACACAGTGCCTCTGGAGTTGACCCATCACATAAGGGATGCTGCTATTCCGCAGGATGTAGGCGTCATGCACTGAGCCAGGGAACATGGCATTCACATGGGAGATGTACTGGTCTGCCAAAACATACCATCTGTACATTCATAGAATGATAACTCTTCCGGTTTCTGTACACCTGTTCACTCCTGTGGGGGGGACCAAAGCCACATGGGTCCCATCAATGGCACCTATGATGTTGGGGATATGTCCCAGGGCATAGAAATCACCTTTCACTGTAGGCAAATCCTCCACCTGAGGGAAAACGATGTAGCTCCGCATGTGTTTCAGAAGGGCAGACAACTCTGGACAATGCATTGGAAAACATAGGCTGGGACATCCCTGATGCTATGGCCACAGTTGTTTGAAATGACCCACTTGCAAGGAAATGGAGCACTGACAGCACCTGCATTTGAGGGGGGATTCCTGTGGGATGGCGGATTGTTGACATCAGGTCTGGCTCCAACTGGGTACACAGTTCCTGGATTGTGGCACGGTCAAGCCTGTGGGTGATTATCAAATGTCGCTCCTCCATTGTCGACAGGTCCACCAACGGTCGGTACACCGGACGATGCTGCCAGCTCCTCACATGTTCCAGCGGACGGTGCCTATGAAGGACAACAGCGAGCACAGAGTCAAACAACTCAGAGGTACGTACCCACAGTTTACCCAGAACACCATTCATACGCAAAAGGTGGCCTGTATGTGTGTTGAGTCTAGGCCTATGTATGTGTGACTCAGTTGAAAATGAAGCCATGTGGGCCCCTGAAATGGCGGCTGCCTGACCTCTAAAGTGGGACAATGGGATGTGAGATAACTGCGCTGGCGTTGTACACCGTCGCGGTAGGCAGTCGAAGACCGCGGTGCAATGCTGCATTGGTTAACATTGGACCCTATGGGTCCCAGGAGCCAATGACGATGTACGCCGGCGGTGACGGTACGCACCGCCGCGGACGTGACCACCATTTTCCATCTGTTCAATCACTCGATACCTGATCTTCGACAGGAGAGAACCTACACTGCAAGTGCTGCTGTGACCTCAGTCTGGAAGAGACAATGGCTCGTGCGTCTGGGGAAAGGGCCCCTGCCTTCACATCGGAGGAGTTGGAGGACTCTACGGTCCTCCAGACAAACAGGTAAGTACACAGGGAGCATGTTGTATGGGCTATGCCTGTGTGGAGAGGGCTGGATGTAAGAAGGAAGGGGGCAGAGTGCTGCGTGCATGAAAGACGGTGAATGCATGTGCCACATGGCAAGGGTAGGGATGGGGGTCAATCACTTTGACGGAGCAGTTGGTAATGACTTCTCTTCTTCTCCTGTACATTTCATGTAGGTCAGAAAGATATTTGGCGTGCCGTCACCAAGGACGTCCGGACCTTGGGGGTCTACCACAGACGGAGCACCCACTGCCGGAAACGTTGGGAGGACATTTGCCGCTGGAGCAAGAAGAGGGCGGAGGCTCACCTGGGGATGGCCTCCCAACGTGGGAGGGATTCCCGTCGCACCATGACCCCCCTGATGTTCAGGATCCTGGCGTGGCCTACCTGGAGTTGGATGGGCGCTTGAGGGCATCACAGCAGACACAAGGGGGTGAGTACAATCTCATTCTGCTGACTTTGCACGCAGTGGAGTTGTCTGGGTGGGGGAGGAGGGCTGTGGGTTTCCTTAGGGCAGGGCGAGTTCCGTAGGCAATGTCCCTCCATAAGGCAGGCCATGTGGCACCCCAGCCAACCTCTGTAGAGTGCCAAATACAGCTATTCATGCCCCTGTGTCATCTATGTGTGCAGATGTCGTCCATAGCCTTGTAGTCCATTTCCCAGGAATTGAACAGTGGAGCCCGTAGTGCAGGGGGCTTCTGTGTCTGTCGTGTCCGCCAACGGTAGCGGTAATCCATGCACTCAACATGTCTTTCTTCTGTCACCCCCCCCCCTTTGTGGTCTCCCTGTTCTTGTGTGCATTAGCATCATCAGGCGGAGGAGCAGTGGCACCGGAGCAGAAGGGAGCTGCATCCCACATGGCCCTGGAGGGCGAGACTACGGACTCCGAATTCACCAGTGGGACGGAGGGCGAGGGGAGCTCCACGGCGGGGACAGGAGCTGACACCAGCGACACGGACTCGTCCTCTGATGGGAGCTCCCTTGTGGTGGCGGCAACATCTGTGCCCCCCGCATCTACAGGTACAGCCACCACCACCCCTACCAGCAAAGCCCTCCCATCAGCCCCTCAGCCTTCACACTGTGCCCGCTCACCCAGGAGGATGGGCATCACCTTCGCCCCAGGCACCTTAGGCCCTGCCCCAGTCACCCCTGCTGCCCTCAGTTAGGAGGCCATTGACCTCCTCAGGTCCCTCACTGTTGAGCAGTCTACCATTTTGAATGCCATCCAGGGTGTAGAAAGGCAGTTGCAACAAACTAATGCATTCCTGGAGGGGCATTCATTCTGGTCAGATGGCCCTTCACCAAGCTTTTCAAACTCTGGCCTCAGCCCTAATGGCAGCCATTGTCCCCGTCTCTAGCCTCCCCCCTCCAACTTCCTCCACCCAGACCCAATCCCCTGTACCTCTGCCTATCCCAAGCACACCATCAGACCAGCCTGCACACACCTCAACACACAAGGGAAGCTCTGGCAAACATAAGCACCACACATCCCACAGGCACTCACGCAAGCAACACACACATGCAGACACACCAACATCCACTGCCTCCACTGTCTCATCTACACTCACACCTGCATGCACTACCTCTACAGCCACTACGTCCCTCACCAGCACACCCACCAGCACACCCCGCTCACGTGCAGTCACCACCCCCACTACCATTCACACGTCCCCTGTGTCCTCTCCTAGTGTGTCTGTGACGCCCCCTCCCAAGATACACAAACGCAGGCACACACCCACCCAACAGCCATCCACCTCACGACAGCCTCCAGCGCATGCACCTTCACCCAAAGTCACCAAACGTACACCTCCTACTACCACCACCTCTTCCTCCACTCCCAAACCCCCTCCAGCTACCCGTCCCAAAAACTTTTCCTGTCCACCCTTGACCTTTTTCCCACACCTCCCCCACCCCGTGCATCTCATAGGTCCAGAACTAGCACCTCAGCCAAAATATCTCCGGCACCAGTGGTGCCTGTAGTCACCGGTATGTGGAGTGCACCGGTCACCAGGACAGCCAGTGTGGCACGGAGCCACAGCACAGACAGTCCCCCACCTGTGAAGCATCAGAAGTTGGCCAGTGCCCGGCGGGAGAGGGGGAAGACTCCAGCCACCAAAGCCGCTCCCAGGGGTCCCGGTGGGAGCGTGGAGTCAGCTGTGACACCTTCCAAGGTGGGGAAGGGCCACAAGAAACCCGGCAAGTCTGGGAAGAGCTGCACGGCAGAGAAGACCCCCATCATTCCCATTGGCCAGGAGGCCTCCGCCAGCCCAGCTGCCCAGGAGGCCACCGCCAGCCCCAGCCCAGCTGCCCAGGAGGCCACCGTCAGCCCCAGCCCAGCTGCCCAGGAGGCCACCGTCAGCACCAGCCCCACTGGGCCATGAAGGACCGCCAGCAAAAGCCCCGCTGGGCCATGAAGGACCGCCAGCAAAAGCCCCTCTGTGCCATGAAGGACCGCCAAAGGATCGCCAGCAAAAGCCCCTCTGGGCCATGAAGGACCGCCAGAAAAAGCCCCGCTCGGCCATGAAGGCCCACTAGCACCAGCCCCGCTGGGCCATGAAGGACCGCCAACTCAAGCACCGCTGAACAGGGCACCGCCATCTCAAGTACCGCTGAACAGGGCACGGCCAACTCAAGCCCCGATGAACAGGGCACCGCCAACTCAAGCCCCGCTGAACAGGGCACCGCCAACTCAAGCACTGCTGAACAGGGCACCGCCAACTCAAGCACCGCTGAACAGGGCACCGCACTCAAGCCCCGCTGAACAGGGCACCACCAACTCAAGCACCGCTGAACAGGGCACCGCCAACTCAAGCACCACTGAACGGGGCACCGCCAACTCAAGCCCCGCTGAACAGGGCACCGCCAACTCAAGCACAGCTGAACAGGGCACCGCCAACTCAAGCCCTGCTGAACAGGGCACCGCCAACTCAAGCACCGCTAGCCCATGAGCGTCAGGGGCACTGACGCAACTGGGTCCGTCACGGGGTGAGCGATGCACTCTGGGCACCATTCCCCCTCCAGAACAAGTGGAGAGATCCATCCACTACCTCTGTCCTTCACAGGATAAAGCACACTGGGCACCAGTCCCCCTCCAGAACAAGTGGAGAGATCCATCCACTACCTCTGTCCTTCACAGGATGAAGCACTCTGGGCACCAGTCCCCCTCCAGAACCAGTGGAGAGATCCATCCACTACCTCTGTCCTTCACAGGATGAAGCACTCTGGGCACCATGCCCTCTCCAGAACCACTGGAGACTGTTATCCACTTGAGAGACTGTGGCTTTGCACTCCCCAGGATTGAACAGTGGGCAAGCCACCCACTGTAGAGACTGGAGAGACTGTGGCTTTGCACTCCCCAGGATTGAACAGTGGGCAAACCACCCACTGTAGAGATTTGAGAGACTGTGGCTTAGCACTCCCCAGGATTGAACAGTGGGCAAACCACCCACTGTAGAGACTTGAGAGACTGTGGCTTTGCACTCCCCAGGATTGAACAGTGGCCAAGCCACCCACTGTAGAGACTTGAGAGACTGTGGCTTTGCACTCCCCAGGATTGAACAGTGGGCAAGCCACCCACTGTAGAGACTTGAGAGACTGTGACTTTGCACTCCCCAGGATTGAACAGTGGGCAACCCACCCACTGTAGAGACTTGAGAGACTGTGGCTTTGCACTTCCCAGGACTGAACCGTGGGCAAGCCACCCACTGTAGAGACTTGAGAGACTGTGGCTTTGTACTCCCCTGGATTGAACAGTGGGCATGTTCCCCCTCGTGGATTTGGTGTCGTGCACTCAAGTGGCTGAGGTGCCCCCCCTTTCCCTCCCCCTGAGGTACCTGTTTTCTTGGTATCTGATGCCCCTGCAGTGTTTTCTCCATCATGGTCGGGGATCTTGTGTGGGCCTCGCCCATACCGTGTGGTCCCAGTGTTCCACGGACTTTCTTTGTGCAGTACCTGTACTACTATGTATGGTATTTATTTTGTACATGGTGTATATATATATATATGTTTCTGCCTACTTGTTTTTAATATATTCCGATGGTTACACTCATTTTCTTTGGTCTTTGAATTCTTCCGGGGGGGTTGGAGGGTGTAACTGTGATGTATTGATATGCATTAGTGTGTGTGTTGTAGTGGGTGAGGGTGGGGTGGGGGTGTTGCGTGTGTGTGTCCCTGTTTTTTGCCCCCCCCCCTGTGTCATAGGTACAGTACTCACCGTGGTCTTCACCGCTGGCGTTCGTGCTCCTGGTAGAGGAGCAGGAAGACTTTCACAGGTAGGATTTGGAGTTCCGGTTCCATGGTGTCCTCGTTCCTTATGGAGTGTGTAGAGGTGAGCGTTTTCCCTTCAAAATTCCTGCTTCCGCCTTGTTTTTTTCCGCTGTGAATCCGCCCCGGAAAAGGTGGCGGATTGGCCGGTCATAATAGTGTGGGCGGTACATTGTCTCCCGCCTGTCTGTTGGCGGTGACCGTCGCGCTCTGTGTTTGTACCGCCGTGGCGGTCGGAGTGTTAAAGTGGCTGTCTTTGTTGGCGGTTTCCGCCACGGTCGTAATTGCAATTTGTTTACCGCCGGCCTGTTGGCGGTCTTACCGCCGCTTTAACACCGTCCGCCAGGGTTGCAATGACCACCTTAGTGTTTTTTAGCGCTTAGACATTCATAGCGCCAATCTGGTCATCTGGTCTCACCTCGACTGGGGCAAAGCCAAAGTTTAATGCCGACCGCGATGGAGCCATGCTTGGCTACAGCAAGCAGGAGGCCTTGGTCAAAAGTTTACCTTCGCACTTAGTCGTTTTCTTGAAGATTTTCTTCAGTGGGACAAAGTCGCTGGTCCGATCTGGCCTCCCTGGAGCCCTTCCTCAGATACAGGTCACGGGAGCCCTCGGTGACGAGTTCTACGTTCGGACTTGGATGATTTTTTTAGATGAAAAACCTTCGACTGGGGCAAACCTGAATCTTGATCCGACGTACCTGGAGCCTTCTTCAGGTACACTATGCGGGAGGTCCTGGCCAGCTTTCTACATTCGGACGTAGTCACTTTTTCAGAGATTTTCTTCAGCAGGATGAACCTACAAGTCAGACCGGGTCGTGATTGAGGCAAGTTAGCTAGAGTTGCCGCTGCGGGTCGGTCCCTTTATGGAGCTTTTTCCAAAAAGTTCTACAGTCTTCTCTAAACTCCTGGATCTTCTTCCAGAAGGTCTTTTAAGGTTCCTTTGGAGTCCACAACTCACCCCAAGGTTCCAGAAGCTCTGAGTTGTGCCTTGAGGGTGAGGACTACAACTCCTACCATGCACCTGGCTAAAACTCCAAATTGCCCCATGGACAGAGGTCAGCTTGTCAGTTTCTTCAGGATCTGAGACATGGGACTCTGGTTAGCAATCTTTCACCTGTAGCAAATAGGGAGTCCCTCCTTAAACCAGTTGAAGCCAGGCAAAGTCCATCTTGTGGTGTAGCCCAAGTGTGCAGCTGGTGCAGTCCTTCGGAGTGCGGTGTCCAGGTGCAGGCCCGGCCATATTTATCCTTGCTCCTGGGTGAAAAACAGGGAGGTCCTGATTCTCCAATCAGATGCAGGGTCCTTCCCCCTGTGATGACCACTTCCTGGGAAATGTGGCAAAAATCAATCCCAGGGAGCAACATTCCTCAAAAATCCATTGTGGCTGAAACAGATTTTTGGAGGTTACATCTGGCTGCGCCCACCCACTGGTGTGGCTAAAAATCCTAAACACACCCCTTTCCTGCCCTCTCCTAATCTAATCAAGAGGGCACCTAATTGTCTGGGGATGCAGGATGTGAGGGAGGTACTGGCTTGCTCCAAATGTCCTTCCCCATCTGCTGAGGTAGTTCTCCTCCCCCAGGCACATCCTTTGTGTTCAGCCTGGCCACTTCACACCTCATCAAGGCAGCCTGGCCAGGCTGCCAGAGGCTGGCCAATCAGAGAAGGGCAGCACAGAGCTGAAGTTGACAACGTTTTAGGTAAAGTTTAAAACTCTTCACCTGAACTAGCTATAAGTTGTGGGATTTATTGTAACAATTAATTTGATACCAAACATGTGGTATCTGACACTGAAGGGGATTTTGTTAATGAAAATAAAGTCTCCCAATTTTAGCCTATGGAGGCCAATCACTGCAGTGAGGGAAAAAGATTTGGCTGTTTTACCTCACCAGAACTTATAAAACTATTTTTATAAGGTGCTTTCTTATAGTTACATGGCACCCAAACCTAGGGGCTCATAGGGCACATCTTAGGGGGACTTATATGTAAAAATAAGGTACTTTAAGAATTTGGAAGTACTTTTAATTCCAAAGTCACATTTTCATATAACTATAGTTTAAAAGCAGCCAGCAAGGTAGGCCTGCCCTCAAAATGACCCTGGATACCTCAGCAGTGCATCTATCGGTGCACTGCCTATGCTGGGGTCTCTAAACCTACATGCCCTACCATATATTAGGGCCTTTTAGGTAGGTTAATACTGCCAGTTATAATTAGCCTAAATTGCATATCCACTTTACACAGAGCACTGGCCCTGGCCTGGTAAGCAGTACCCAGGGCGTAGCCAAGTGTCAGTTACCACCAGTATCTGTTCAAAATGTTTGGGGGTGACCAGGGCAAATAGGAGGATTTTCCTACATGGAGAAATATGACCCCCACTGTCACTGGACTCAAATATAGGGAATCCACATTGCCAGTCTCCATTGTGTGGTCACTGCACATGAGATGGGGACCACTAAAGTCATATACATGTCACAATAATGTTTTGAATTTACTGTGACATGCATATGTTGAAAAGATAATTGTATCTGGCATGGATGGGGATACACTGGTACAAGACATATATCATGCACATATACAGAGGACATTTTGGTTTCAGTATTTATTGCCAAATAAATGCTGGCACCACAATTACATTAAAATCACATGTCAACTATGTCCATGTGTGCAGACTGCAGAGGGATCTATACCTGTAACTTTGTCCATCCAGTTGTGTATGTTAATCAGTACATGTATGTGTGGGTAAGCTTAGATTAGCTTGTGGAGGTGGAGGGAGCTGAAGTAGTTTATGTAGTTGTGTCAGGATGTGTACCACTTACATATGGGCCTGATGGTGTGTTTGTTTGTGTGTGGTGTTGGTCTGTGTAACATTCAGGTGTGTGTTGTATGGTGGTTGTTGTTGTGATGTGTGCAGTTGTGCTTTTATTTGTGATGTGTGTATCAATAGTGTGTGTATGTTGTATCATGGATGTATGATAATGTGAGTTTTCGGCATCAATGTGTTGGGTTGTGGTGGAATGGCAATGGATAATAGTATGCATGTAGTGTGTTGTGACCTATGCTGTGCAAGAGGGCACATGTCGCTAAGGTACAATAGCCCTCATTATGACCCTGGCGGTGGGTGATAAAGTGGCGGTAATACTGCCAACAGGCTGGCAGTAAGTACCACCAAATTATGACCATGGCGGTGATAACTCCCATAGACAGCCAATGTAACACACCAACCACCAGGGTGGAAACAACAACCACTACGCAGTAGCTGCCAAAAGCCAGGCGGGATACACAGTACCACCCACCATATCATGACACACGAATCCGCCACCTTTTCCGGGGCAGTAGCAATGCCAACAGAAGCCTGGCGGAAACAGAGCTCAGAAGTGAAAGGACTCACCATTGAAGACACAGGGAGGAACCATACCACCGTGAAACTCGAACTGCATGTTTTCCCGATGATCTATGTTATGATCCACCTGGGAAACCAAGGCCGCCGAACACGATGACGGTGAGTACAGCCACCTAGCACACAAGGGAGGGTGGGAGGAAAACAACAGAGATGCACATATGCACCACACACACCCGACACACACACTTAATTCACACAACCAGCTGCACACGAAAATGAACTTGTCCCAGAAAAACAGCAGAATAATGCAAGGACAACAGGAATGGACGAAAATGATTGTAATCAGATCAACATCAAAATTAATAATTCGATTTGTCAATGAAACAGATATGTACACATGTACACAAAGGGACACTGACTAGTCCAATGTTCAAAGGGCCCACATGGCCACAGGGCACAGTCTAAGGCCCAACTCGAGTCCTGACCACATCCGGATAGTACACTGCAGGGGCATCGCTTTGCAAATATGCAGGCACCTCGGGGGCACCTCAGCCGGAG
Source organism: Pleurodeles waltl (assembly GCF_031143425.1). Lineage (NCBI taxonomy): Eukaryota > Metazoa > Chordata > Amphibia > Caudata > Salamandridae > Pleurodeles > Pleurodeles waltl. The sequence continues at coordinate 334,859,639 of NC_090439.1, forward strand.
TCGGGAACAAGCCCACTGGTTCTGCAGGGGTAAACATGCCCATTGCTTTGTCCTGGGGAGTGCAAGGCCACAGTCCCTGGAGTGGGTGACTTGCCCACTGGTCCCGGATGGGGCAACATGCCCAGTGCTTTGTCCTGGGAGTGCAAGTCCACAGTCTGTGGGTTGGGTGACTTTCCCACTGGTTCTTGATGGGGCAACATGCCCAATGCTTTGTCCTGGGGAGTGCAAGGCCACAGGAGTGGGTGACTTTCCCACTGGTTCTGGAGGAGGCAACATGCCCATTACTTTGCCCTGGGCAGTGCAAGGCCACAGTCTTTCAGGTGGGTGACTAGCCACTGGTTCTGGAGGGGTCAGCCCGCACAGCAGCCCCTGGAGGTTGGCCTTACATGGCGTCTGCCGGCTGTGATGGCTGCACTCTGGTGGTGGTTGGAGGAGGGTTCTGGGCAGCCCCTGCACTCACTGATGGCTGCACATCCACAGCTGGTGGTGGGGGCCCTATGACAGCTGGTGGTGGCGGTGTTTGACAGACAGAGTCTGCTGGTATAGAGTGCCTCGTCTCCTCCTGTTCATGGGTCGGCGATCCATTCCCCTTCCTGGCAGGGGTGAATGGGCTCTTTCCCTCACTGCCTGGTGGTGCAGGATCCTTCCCCTATATCACAGCTGATGCAGGCTCCTTCCCCTTCCTCACAGCTGGTGCTGGCTCCTTTCTCTTCCTCATCGCTGGTGCAGGCCCCTTTCCCTTCCTCACAGCTGGTGCAGGACTCTTCCTTTTCATCCCTGGTGATGCTGGCTCCTTCTCCTTCAGTGTCCTAGGTCTGGTATCCTTACCAGCATGAGTAGGTAGTCCTACCACTGTCCCAATGGACTGTTTGGCTGAGGTGCCGGGCTGTGTCCTTGGAACCCTGCCCATGTGTGTAGGACGGGGAGGGAGGGTTTGGGAAGAGGTCAAGTTGGGCAAGCAAAAGATTTTAGGGACATTGGGGCAGGAGGACAGCTAAGTAATGGGAGTGAAGGACGAGGGAGTGGCTGTTGGAGATATATGGCTGCTGGATTTTGGGTGCAGGTGCATGGGCTGTGTACTGATGTGAGGTGGATGGCTGCTTGCTTTTGTGTCCTTTGGGGAGGGACAGACACAGTGGGAGAGGACACAGGGGACGCGTGCATGGATGTTGTGGAGGTGTCTGCCAGTGTTGCGTATGTTCTGTTTGGTGTGGTGATGCTGACAGGGGATGTAGATGTAGTGCATGCAGGTGTGAGTGTGGACATACCTGGGAGGGAGGTGGAGCAGGAGGAGGAGGGGGAGACAGTGGAGGCTGTGGATGTTGTCGTGTCTGCAACGGTATGTTGTTTGTGTGAGTGCCGGTGGGATGAATTGTGGTGCTTGTGCTTGCCTGTGCCAATCTTGGGTGTTGACTTGTGTGCTTGCTTGTATGTCTGTGTGCTTGGGATGGGTTGGGATTGATGAGAATGGGACTGGGAAGTGGAAGTTGGAGGGGGAAACGGTAAAAACAGGGACAATGGCTGCCATCCGAGAAGAGGCCAGAGACTGAATCAATCCCTGTTGGGCTGTAAAACTACCATGAATGCCCTCCAGGAATGCATTGCATTGCTGCATTTGGGATGCCAGCCCCTGGATGGCATTCACAATGGTTGACTGGCCTACAGAGATGGATCTCAGGAGATCAATAGCCTCCTCAATCAGGGTAGCAGGGCTTACTGGGTCAGGGCTTGAGGTGCCTGGGGCAAGGGAGATGTACATCCTCCTGGATGAGCGGGCACGGGCAACTCGCTCAGGGGCTACTGGGAGGGCGTTGCTGGACCAGGGGTGGTGGATGTACTGGCAGCTGGGGTGGTCACAGAGGTGTCTGCCACCACCAGGGAGCTCCCATCAGAGGAGGTATCAGAGTCTGTGTTGTCCCCTCCATTCTCCGCCGTGGTGCTCCCTTTTTCCTCTGTCCCAATTGTTCCCTCAGCGTCAGTGGACTCTGCCTCCAGGGTCCTGTGGGATGCAGCTCTTTCTGTCACCAGTGCGTCTGCTCCTTCGCCAGATGATGCTAATGCACACAAGAATAGGATGACAAAACAAGAAAGGGGGAGAGAGACAAAGGATACACTAGGTCATTGACTGCACCAACACCACTGTTGCCGTGCGCAGCACCCTCACACACAGGGAACAGGCCTACGCATTATGCATTGCACTACCAGTGAAATGGCTAGTCACCAAGGTATGAGGAGAGGCATACATCACCAACTGCAACACACCTGGGACCCATGCCGCCCTGCCTAGAAGTGAATACTAACAAGCCAGGTTACTTGTAATTGCTATGCAACAATCATTCTTCTGAGGACCTACGCTGCTTTGTCTGGCCTGGCCTGGCCTTAGGGGCAACCACTAACACACAACCACCACCCGTATACCACCCCACCAGCCATAAGTTCAATCAATCAATCAATCAATCAAAAATTTGTATAGCGCGCTACTCACCCGGAGGGTTTCAAGGCGCTGGGGGGACCGCTACTGCTCAAACAGCCAGGTCTTGAGTTGCTTCCTGAAGGAGAGGTGGTCGTGGGTCAGACGGAGGTGGATGGGGAGGGAGTTCCAAGTCTTGGCCGCCAGGTAGGAGAAGGATCTTCCTCCCATGGTGGCTTTTCTAATGCGTGGCACGGCGGCGAGGGCGTGGCTGGTCGATCGTAGCTGGTGGGTGGGAGTGTAGAAGGTCAGGCGGTTGTTGAGGTACCTGGGGCCCAGGTCGTGGAGGGCCTTGTGTGCGTGGGTGAGGAGGGGGAACGTGATTCTCTTGCTGACGGGGAGCCAGTGCAAGTCTCTCAGGTGTCCGGAGATGTGGCTGTGTCGGGGGATGTCAAGGATGAGGCGTGCGGAGGCGTTCTGGATGCGTTGGAGTCTTTTCTGTAGTTTGACCGTGGTTCCGGTGTAGAGGGTGTTACCGTAGTCCAGTCGGCTGGTGACGAGTGCCTGGGTGACCGTCTTCCTGGTTTCGGTGGGGATCCATCGGAAGATCTTTCGGAGCATGCATAGGATGTTGAAGCATGATGAAGAGACGGCGTTGACTTGTCTGGTCATCGAGAGGGAGGAGTCCAGGATGAAGCCCAGGTTGCGTGCGTGGTCCGTAGGTTTGGGTGCGCTGCCCAGGGCGGGGGGCCACCAGGAGTCGTCCCAGGCAGAGGGTGATGATCCAAGGATGAGGACTTCCGTCTTGTCTGAGTTCAGTTTCAGGCGGCTGTTCATCATCCACTCGGCTACGTCTTTCATCCCTTCGTGCAGGTTGGTTCTGGCGGTGGCTGGGTCGTTGGTGAGGGAGAGGATCAGCTGGGTGTCGTCGGCGTAGGAGATGATGTTGAGGTTGTGATGGCGTGCGATGGCTGCGAGGGGGCTCATGTAGACGTTGAAGAGGGTGGGGCTGAGTGATGATCCTTGTGGTACGCCGCAGATGACTTCGGTGGCCTCGGATCTGAACGGGGGGAGGCGGACTCTCTGGGTTCTTCCGGTGAGGAACGAGATGATCCACTCTAGAGCCTTCTCTTGAATTCCGATGTTGCTGAGGCGCTGCATTAGGGTGCGGTGGCAGACCGTGTCGAACGCTGCTGAGAGGTCCAGGAGGATGAGGGCCGCTGTTTCCCCGTTGTCGAGCAGGGCTCGTATGTCGTCAGTGGCTGCGATGAGGGCGGTCTCGGTGCTGTGGTTAGCTCGGAAGCCGGACTGCGAGTGGTCGAGGGATCCATTAGTCTCGAGGAAGGCGGCCAGCTGTCTGTTGACGGTCTTCTCGATGACTTTGGCAGGAAACGGGAGGAGCGAGATGGGGCGGTAGTTCTTGAGGTCGGTGGGGTCTGCTGATGGTTTCTTCAGGAGGGCGCTGAGTTCGGCATGCTTCCAGCTCTCCGGGTAGGTGGCGGTGTTGAAGGAGCAATTGATGATGTCCCGGAGATGGGGTGCGATGACGGAGTCGGCCTTGTTGAAGACGTGGTGGGGGCATGGGTCGGTTGGTGATCCGGAATGGATAGTGTTCATCGTATGGATGGTGTCTTCGGTGCTGACCGGGGTCCAGGCGCAGAGGGTGGTGTTGGGGGGCGTCGGGTTGGCGGTTGGGTGCGTGGTCTGTGCGCCGAAGCTGTTGTGTATGTCGGCGATCTTGCTGTGAAAGAACGAGGCGAGTGAGTCGCAGAGGTCTTGTGAGGGGGTGATGTCGTTGTTTCCGGCGCTGAGGTTGGAGAGCTCTTTGACAATGCTGAAGAGTTCCTTGCTGTTGTGTGCGTTGTTGTCTAGTCGTTCTTTGAATGCTGTCTTCTTGGTGGTGTGGATCAGCTGGTGGTGTTTACGGGACGCGTACTTGAGGGCGGTCATGTTGTCTGTAGTTTTTTTTTCACCAGGCTTTCTCGAGGGTGCGGCAGTTCTTCTTGGAGTTCTTGAGGTCGTTGTTGAACCAGGAGGCTTTCTTGCTGTTGGGCCTGAAGGGATGGGTTTTCAGCGGTGCGAGGTTGTCAGCGCAGTTGGTGATCCACTGTGTAAGGTTGTTGGCTGCTTGGTTGGGGTCCGCTGAGCTGGCGGGAGGGTTCTGGCTCAGTGAAGTGGAGAGCTGGTCGGTGGAGATCTTGTTCCAGCTCCTGCAGGGAGCCTGTTGTGGGTGGTGGTGAGTCGTGGTTTTTCTGAAGCTGAAGTGGACGCAGCTGTGGTCTGTCCAGTGGAGTCCGGTGGAGTGGCTGAAGGAGATGTACTTGCTGGAGGAGAAGACTGGGTCAAGCGTGTGTCCGGCGTAGTGGGTGGGGGTGTTCACCAGTTGCTTGAGTCCGAGGTTGGCGAGGTTGTCCAGCAGGGTGGTGGTGTTGTTGTCGTTGTTGTTCTCCAGGTGGAAGTTGAGGTCCCCTAGGAGGATGTAGTCGGCGGAGGAGAGGGCGTGAGGGCTGATGAAGTCTGCGATGTCTTCGCTGAATTGTGTGCGGGGTCCTGGGGGTCTATAGATGAGGGTGCCTCTGAGTGTGGTCTTGGGGTCGGTGTGAATCTGGAAGTGGAGATGTTCGGCAGCTGTGAGGGTGTCGTCGGAGTTGGTCGTGATGCAGATGGTGTTCTTGTGGACAATGGCGATGCCTCCTCCTGTCTGGTTGATGCGGTCCCTCCGGGTGATCTTGTATCCGTCCGGGATGGCGATGGCGATGTCGGGCGCTGAGGAGGCGTTCATCCAGGTTTCTGTGAGGAAGGCGACGTCTGGAGATGTGGTGTCGAGCAGGTTCCAGAGTTCCACGGCGTGTCTGTGGATGGAGCGGGTGTTAAGTAGGATGCACTTCAGGTGGTTGCTGTTGGTGCTTGGTTTGGCGGGCGCGGTGCGGGTCTGGATGCAGGAGAACTTGCAGGATTGGCAGGTGAAGGGTCCTTGGGTGCGTCTTGGGGCGGCACGGCAGCACCCGGGGATCCGGCCGGTGTTGAGTGCGATGAGGGTGGCGGCTTCGTAGGTCCGGCGGGTAGGCTCGCAGCGGCGGGGGCCAGGGGGTCTGGCACTGGGCGCGGTCCAGGCGCGGACGGGCGCAGACGGGCTCGCCTTTGGCGCGCCAGCGGCGCGCCCGCTGCGCGCATCCGCTGCACGGCCTCCATATGAGGGGAAGAGGGAGGGAGGAGCAGCTGGGAGGTGGGAGCGGGGCGGCCAATGGGGAGCGAGGGGGCGGAGCTACCGGAGTGTAGCGGCGGGAAACAAACGGGCGGCGATGGGGTGACGCGACGAGGCTGGAAGAGAAAAGAACACAGTAAGGGCAAAAAGGTAAAAACAATACAATACAGTGGAACAATACCAGGGGCACAGGCACTCGGGGTACAGAAGAAAGAGCGGACACAGGCACTCGGGCACAATGAAGAGGACGCTGGCGCTAGGTCACTGGAGGCGGGAAAAGGCAGTCAGGGCACAGGAGCACAGGGCACAGGAGCGAGAGCGGTCACACTGGAGGCAGTGAGGCGGTGAGGGGAGCGACCTGCCTGAGAACCAGAGTTGTAATGATACCCACTGTACTCACCCCCTTGTGGCTGCTATGATTCGCTCAAGCACCCATCCAGCTCAGGGTAGGCCACCGCCAGAATGTGGGCCATCAGGAGGGTCAGGGTCCGACAGCCATCCCTTCCATTTTTGGAGGCCATCCCCAGCTGGGTCTCCGCGGTCTTCCATGCCCAGCGTCTCAGGTCCTCCCACCGTTTCCGACAGTGGGTGCTCTGCCTTCCATGAACCCTCAGGGTCCCCAAGTCCCTGGCAATGGCATGTCATAATCCCTTCTTTTGATGGGCTTTGACCTGCAGAGGTAATACATACAAGAGACCTCCTTTAAACAAACAGTTCAGCCTGTCACACACAATGCCCACCATATCCAATACCATCACCAGTGCAACACACATAGGCCAGCTCACAACATGTACACCGCCAACAAACATTCACTCAACCCCCACCGACCCTTACACAATGTCTTCACACACATCTCCATGTATTCATGCCACATGCATTGTGTCCAAGTGTACTCACATGTTGGCCTGGAGGCGGCCCATACAGCAGTCCATACTGGAGTAGGACCCCATCCACCAGTCGCTCCAACTCCTCCAAAGTGAAGGCTTGGTCCCTTTTCCCGGTCACACGGGCCATGGTAGGTTCCAGACACAGGTCACAGCAGCACATGAAGTGTAGGTCTTCCCCAGAGGAAGGTCAGGAAACAAGTGAGAGTTGAGATAGCAAATGGTGCTCGCGTCTGTGTAGCTGTGCACTGTTTCCGGCAGCGTAGATCCCCATTGGCCACTGTACCCCATAGGGCCCACTATAATCCAAAGAAGAATTGCACGGCGGTTCACGACCGCCTCCCGCCACGGCACACAACATCAGTGGAATTACATCACTTTCACCTGTCCCTCCACACATGACAGGCAAAGGATGAGGATGTGGACAACAGAACATTAGTGATCTGTCAGTACTTACAATGACACATGGGTGAAACGGTACAACTTCACATTTCTATGACTATTGCTGTATTCTGTGTGTCATTGGCATGCTGCCATTACCCACTGGTTTCCTCTACTTATGGTGACCTATGGATTATCATTTTACAGATGTTGGTGATATGACAAGAATGTTGTGATGTGATCACAACAGCCAGCAACAGGCCATTCATTCTATTCTCTCACTATGTACAGTTCATTTGCAATGGATGTAGCTGTTTCAATCAATACAAATTTTCAAAACATGAAATACTAGTAGTCGAGTTCTTTCCAAGGGTGTTTATTGTAGTATTAACAAATAGAGGGGAAAGTGCAATGGAATGGGGGTGATGATGGAGGAAAGTCCAGGGTATTGTTCCAGTCTGTTTGTAGCACAGGTGCAGTGCCCAAGGGAACATAGGAAGGAGAGCAGTGGCAGTTCAAGGTGGACAAGGTGACAGAGTGGGACACAAGAGGGACAATCAGGACAGTCTCATTTCCGGGCAGTGGTCTTGGCAAGTGTCTCGGACTTCTGTCTGGGTTGCAGGGAACGTTTGTGGGGTGGTTCACCTTCTGCACGGGGAGGGGTGCTGGTGGCCTGTGGGTCCTGTGGCAGGGCCTCCTGCCCACTAGCTGCAATGGAAATGTTGGGCTGGTCAGTGGACTGGCTAGTGGTAGGGGCCTGCTGATGTGACACTGCCTGCCTCATGATGTTGGCCATGTCTGCTAGCACCCCTGCAATAGAGATCAGGGTGTTGTTAATGCCCTGCAAGTCCTCCCTGATCCCCTCATACTGTCCCTCCTGCAGCCGCCTGTTCTCCTGCACGTTGTCAAGGATCTGGCTTATCGTCGCCTGGGAATGTTGGTAGGCTCCCAGAATCTCACAGAGTGCCTCCTGAAGAGTTGGTTCCCTGGTCCTGTCCTCCACCTGGTGCACAGCGATCCTCCCAGTGTCCCTGTTGCCCTGTGCCCCTGTCCCCTGAACGTGTGCCCACTGACCCCATGTCCCTGATTGTCTTGTGAGGGAGGTGTGGCCTGGGGCCCCTGTACAGGTGGGTACACTGCTAAATGACGTGCCTAGGGACAGAAGTGTGGGTACAATGGGTGGGTGCTGTGGTGTTGGATCTTGATGGGGGAGGCTCTGTGGTGGTCTGTGATTGGGCTTGGCTGACCGGCTGTCCAGTGGTCCCTGATGGGCCAGGTAGGTACTCCAAATTCAGAAGTTGAGAGTTACTGTCATCACTGGGGGCCTCTTCTGTTGGGGGAATGGATAGGGGTGGTACCTCCTCTCCACTGACATTGGCTGGAGTACCTGTGGGGATACAAATTATGTATTATGCTTCAAGTGTATGACATTTGTATTTGCGTAGCTTTCCCTCTATTATTGGTGTTGCCCTGGTAGCTTTTGCTTGTGTATGGTGATGTATTGTGGGATTGTTAGTTTCCCTATGCTTTGCATGCTGTAGTGATGGGTGTCCATGCAGGGCTGGGAGGGATGCCCATGCATTGGTATGGCATGCAGGGCTTGGCATTGGGATTAGTGAGATGTTTAGGTGCAGTGTATGGGATGGTGTGGAGTGATGGGAGTAAGGCTGAGGGTGTGTGATGCCATGCAGGTATGGTGGGTTGATAGGTAGTAAATGTTGACTTAGCAGGGTCCAGTCCTCTGGCTACTCCAGTGAGTCCCTCAGGATGCAGTAATGCCAGTACTTGCTCCTCCCATGCTTTGAGCATTGGGGGAGAGGAGGTGGGGTCCATTGTCTGTCCTCTGTATGGCGAGTTGGTGCCTTGCTGCTATGGAACGTACCTTCCCCCACAGGCCGTTCCTCCTCTTCCTGATGTTGTCCCTTGTTCTTGGGTGCTGCCCCACGGTGTTGACCCTGTCCACGATTCTCCCCCAGTGCTCCATCTTCTTTGCTATAGATATCTGCTGTACCTGTGCTCGAAAGGAGCTGTGGCTCTACCCTGACAATTTCCTCCACCATGACCCTTAACTCCTCCCCAGTGAAACAGGGGTGCCTTTGTGGTGCCCTGGGTGTTGTGTGATGTGTGTTGGTGAGGGTGTGTTGAATTATGTGGTAGGGTGTGTGATGTGGAGTGTGTAAGTGGTGTATGGGTGTATGTGGTGTGTATGTTTGTTTGCCTCTCTGCTCTTCTTCTCAGTCTCCTAAATGTTGTTTGTAAAGGGTTGTGAGTAATGTGTGTGTGTGTTTTATAGTGCTGTGGGTGAGTGGGTGTGGTGGGTGTATGGGTGTCAGGTGTGTGTATTTGGTATTGGCCAATGTTGTGTTGTTTTGTATGTGGGTGTCCATTCTGAGCACGGCGGTATGTACCGCCAGTGGTTTACCGCCGTTGAATGTCTGCCGTGGTGATTCATGGGCCATAATGTGATGGGTGTTATTTTGTTGGTGTAACGGTATGGGTTTTGGGACTGCCACTTTATCACTGACCTTTGGTCTTGTGGATTTGTGTATGTGGCTGAACTCTGTCAGATTGATGTGTGTGTGTCATAATATGGTGAACGGATATCCGCCACCGTGTCAGTGAGTTGGCGGTTGTCACCGCGGCCGTAAACGCCATTTACCGCTGATGTCATAATGAGGGCAAAAGTGTGTATGTGTGTGTTTGTGACTCACCTCTATTCCATAGCCACTTCCATTGTAAGATGTACATTGGCTCCAGCCAAGGCATCCCTTTGCTAGCAATCTGCCTCCAGTGCACTGTCTGCATAACTGTAGCATCTAAATATGGTCAGCAGGAACCCACCAGCCTGACGTCTAGGAAGAGCACTCTGTCACGGGGTCAGCAGCTCAGCCACGATACATCTAAAAATAGAGGTCGGAACACCATCGACTTGACGAAGTACTCAGGTCTGTCACCGCGGTAGATTGACGGTAATACCATTAAGATCTAAATTAGGCCCTAAGTCCAAAGGTAAAAACAAACTAAGTCCAAAGATAAAAATATTGACCAGGAGTGTTAAAAGTAATCAACAGGCAAGAAGATTTCCCTGGATGTAAAATTCACATTTTCCCACTTGGAGTTTTTCCAAAAACAAACTGCTTAACTGGCACTGCATCCACCTATTCAATGTCCTGCAGCTCTCCTCAGATGCAGCCTGCTGCTTTGCCCTTCTGAAGGACTTTGACTTCCAGAACAAAACCTGGGGTCTGATTCTTATGTTGGCAGGAAGGGAACTCTGTTGCAGTGGTGACGGAATTCTCTCCCATCCAACGTAGTGGTCTGCCTGCCCAGTTTAATTTCAGTTAGACCGTAAGTTTGACCACAGCAGAGACTACTCTGTCTCTGCCACAGCCAATCTCCTCCAATAGCCCAGGGGAGTAAGGGCAATCAGAGAAATGGCTAGATGCCACCCACCCAATTTAGATGGGCAGACGTGTAGCCTATTTTTACTGTCTAACTGCCAGGCAAAACATGGCAGTGACAGACAGTAAAATCATAATAATGTCCCCCCTACTTGGCTTTTTCAAGGTTGTAATAAGGGTAAAACACTACGGGGGTTATTCCAACTTTGGAGGAGGTGGTAATCCGTCCCAAATGTGACGGATTTACCACCAGCCGTATTACAAGTTCCATAGGATATAATGGACTCGTAATACGGCTGGTGGTATATCCGTCACTTTACCGTCACTTTTGGGACGGATTACCACTTCCTCCAAAGTTGGAATAACCCCCATAGACCCTCATTACAACCCTGGCGCTCGGTGGAGAAGTGGCGGTAATACTGCAAACAGGCCGGACGGTAAAAAAATTGGAATTACGGTGACCGCCATGCAAAACCGCCACTTCTCCACTCCGACCACCAGGGTGGTAAAGACCGCTGGGCTGGAGACTTCGGTCTCCAGCCAGGCGGCCGTCACTACACTTCCGGCGGTATCATGACCCCGCATACCCCCAAGGATTTCGTGGGGTTCTGTACCGCCACGCAATCCATGGCAGTAGGCGCTATCATTGCCAGGGAATATGTTCCCTGGCACTGATAGGGGTCTCCCCCACCTCCTCCCCTGAGTCCTCCCCCCAAACCCACGACCCCCCTACCACCCACCAAAGGTGGTAGGACCCCCCTTCCCGCACCCCCCCAACATTGACACAGACACCCCCCTACACGCACACTTACACAACAACTACACATACACACAGATATTCATGCACACATCATCCATACACACAACACACCCCCTGCATGCATACACGCAGTCACACACCCCCTCTACACACTCACACGCACACCCCATGCACGCACACAACACACAACACCCCCCCTTTCTTAACAGATGATGACCTTACCTGGTCCGGTGATCCTCCGGGAGGGAACGGGATCCATGGGGGCTGCTCCACCGGCAGCTCCCGTCGCCAGAACACCGCCACACCGAATCATGGGTTGTGATTCGGTGGGCGGTGTTCTGATGACATGGCGGTGGAGCAGCCTCCACTTCACCACCGACTGCCAGTATGGCTGCTGGTGGCTCTCCGTCCGGAAAAGGGCAGAGGGCTGCCACCAGCCATGATCCGATGTGTGGAAAAACGCCTGCACTGGCAGTCTTCAGCACGCTGGTACCTCGGCGGTCTTGATAAAAGACCGCCAAGGTTTAAATGAGGCCCATAATGTAAATGGTACATGGATATTGCTTATGTTACAATTCTTCAAACTAGCCAATGATGCCACTCAAGTGCAGAACAGAAGGAAACACCGAATATTGTGTATATTCCAAGTAGAAAGAGTGGTCAATGTGTATGTAGTGTGTTTGCTCAATGAAAGCCATATAATGGAGATAAATGCCTAACACCACATCTAAGTTGAACATATTAATCATTCATGTGCCCTTTGATGTATATTGCCACATGCATCCTTAGGCAAATAATGGAGGAGTCATCAGTAGAATATGAAATATAAAGAAAGGCGGATACTTGGATTTCAATTGTAAGTGAAGTACGGAAGTTCTTTTTCAGAATGTTAAGTAACGAACCACCAAACAAAAGCTCTGTTAATTAAATCCGTTTCAAAGGAAGCTTGGATAAGTGTTGACAATTTAGTCAAAGAAAGGGATCCAGTAAGTATCAATGAAATCATATTTTCACTATTGCTTACCATGTATCAAGCAAACAGTAGGAGAAACTAAGGCCCAGATTTATGCTTTTTGCAGCAAAACTGCAATAACGCAGTTCTGCAGCAAAAAGTTTAGTGCCGGCTTGCATAATTTAACAGTGATAGCTAGGTGCAATATTTATTGAATGGCGCTAGCGTCTTCAAGAAAGACACTAGCCGGGAGGGGGTGACGGTAGGGAAGAGAGTTGTGCATCGGAAAATGACGCTAGCCTGGTTAGAGGCAAAAAAATGCCTCTAACCAGACTAGCGCCATTTTCTGGCTCACAACCACCACAAACATGACTCCTGTCTTAGAAAAGACAGGAGTCATACCCACCACCCCATTGACCAGCACAGGTGACAAGTGTCCCCTGGGCATGGCCATTGCACCCTGTGCCATGCAGGGGGCTCCAAGTTAGGGACCCCGATGGCACTTAAAAAAATAATAATAATACTTACGAATACTTACCCTACTTACCTGGAATGGGATCCCCCATCCTCTGGTGCCCCTCTGGTGTGGGTGGAGGTGTTACTGGGACTTGAGAAGGGCACCTGTGGACCCATTCCATAGTGTATAACCAGGGAAATGGGTCCACAGGTCCCCTGACACTTGGTCTGGTCCAGGCGTCAAATAATGATGCAAATTAAGCTTTGCACCATTATTTAGCCCCTCCTCACACCTGTGCGTCATTTTAGCACGGAGGAAAAATATGGGATTATGGGAAAAGCACATTTTTTTTGATGGAAGCAACTACCTCGCCTATCATTGATGCAAAGTAGGTTCACGCATCCAAAAAAGTGTGCTAACTCCAATATTTTGACGCTAGACGTGTCTAGGGTCAAAATATAAATATGGAGCTAAGTTTGCACCAAATTTGCGTGAAAAAAGTACACAAATTCGGCGGAAACAGAGTATAAATATGCTCCTAAATGCAATTCAAAATCATCCCTCGCTAGAAAGAAGGAGACATTTTTGTTCTATTTTGATCAGTGTTCTTGGTGGTGTTGTGAGGTTAGGGACGGGGAACGGAAAGTGAGGGATGTGATTTCCCACCTCTCCTCACCCTGTGAAGTTATTTGCAAATGCTGTGCTTTGTCTGAAAGGCAGATGCCCGCCCTTTAAATGCAGTCCTTGAAGGTACTGCTTTGTTTGGGAAAGGTGGATACAGGAGTTCACCTCTCTATTGTGATCTTTACCAATTGTGGATTTATTTTTAAAACGTGGGAATAAGACCCTAAAACCTGTGGGTTTGCCTCACTGTGGAGTTTTTGAGACCATGCTTGCTGTTGAATGCAGTACTTGCATGGGGAGGTAAAGGTGAATGAGCCAACAAGTTAAAAGGGGGACCCGAGTTAGAGCTGAGCCAATAGGCGGTCTGGATCTTAAAACCCACATATGATTTGAGCTTTGAAAATATTGTGTACATAAATCATGCAATAAATATCATGCTAGAATGTGATAAGGTTGTCTTGAAAATAAAAAAACTGTATTTCATAATCATGTAAAGCGTTTCATATTTGAACATCAGATGATATAAGTGCATTGAAAAGTATTTAGGGCCAGATTTACAAGGCCCTAGTGCCACAGAAGTGCCACTTTTAGTGACGCTTCAGTGAGGCTGTGCAGTGCACCACATTTTCAAGCAGGCGATAAGCCACTTTTGGGGCTGAACACAGCCTTGCAAATGTGGGCCCCTCCAAAGTAGTTTCCTCACCTCAATGCCCATTGATTTTGACCCTGTCACAGATTTACTAGAAGGAGTAAATCTGTGGCAGTGCAAAAACGAATGCCTCCCCAGGTGTGGATTAGCATGGAACAAGGAAGAATACTTTTTTTCCTCCTCGTTTGTTTTTTTTGCGTTTCTATGTGAGCTGCATTCTCCAGCACACATAGAAGTGCCAAATCGCCATTGTAGATTGTTTATGTGCAGAAAGGGACACATTCCTGCACATAAACAATCACTCCCCTCAACGCAGGTACCCTTGCACTATGGTGCAAGGATTCCTTCAATGGTGCAGGTTGCTTAATTTAGTGCCAGCTCAGAGGAAACACAGAGGTGTGCTGTATTCTTATAAGAATTCTGGCCCTTAGTATTTATTGCAAGCGATATAAACTGTAAAGCATTCCTGCCTTTTCCCTGTTAAAAATTCTGGTAGCAAACTAATAGGCAACTAATTTCCATATATGCTCTAAATACGGCACTAGATTCTCATTCTATATAGTTTAACATCATAGATAATTAAATCAATTACAGGTTGATTTGTAAAATGCACATCCTGAACCCTGGTATTTGAAGGTAGTCTCTCTCCCTCTTATATCTGAGATAATATATGAGATATGAACAAAAAGAAGACTCGAAAGGAGAAGTAAAGTAAAGCACTTGCCTAGGCTCACCCAATTTGGTCAAGCTGGAAAACGAGAATTGATCCCGGTTCCCTGATTTCACTGAGCTATTCAGCCACGAGATGGGAATCTCTTTTTCCCATCAAAAGTAATGCCCATTCTTTAATTCTTGCCATATGTGATTAGAACATAGATAATTGAAATAAATTGATTTTTGACAGTTTTATATAGCACAAAGAAAACCTTGCCCAAGGACATAAAGACTCTTAAAAAAACACCCAATTTGCATTACACCCTTTTTTGTCAGCACACATTCACAGGATGTTGAGCGAAGGCTTGGAATCAAACCCAATTCCCAGGGGCATAGCTTCTATTGGTGCAGCAGGTACTGTGGCACTAGGGCACATAGGCCTGAGTGTCCCCCTGAACCCTGATTATTTGTGTATTTTACAATTAAAACAGCAGCTATGGGGGTAGGGGGACTTCCTTCCTTACACTAAGACTCATAACACATTGGCTATGCCACGGCTGGCTCACCATGTGCCAGGGTTGGCATTTCTAACCATTAGGCAACATCTCCTCCTGCTCGTTTTGGACTCAGGGTTCCAAGAGGACTTTGCCTTTGACCGCCAGTGACTCGCCCACCTCTAAGGAATAGGGGTGTATGAGCTCACCTCTCAACACCAATGGGACAGGCTCCGTTGAGTTTCATGTTTTATAAATGTAAAAGTCTGTGTCTGGAAGTCTATCTGAAGGTAGTTAAATGAGGACTTCTTTTCGAAAGAGATGATTGTGGGAATATATGTTTCAAAGCCTGACCTTGTTATGTCACTATTTGTTTGAAGTGTCAGAGTGTGATTCTCCACATCAACTTAACCCTGATGGAATGACTGATACTTTACTATCTTTTATCAGGAATATCTATTGTGATGCCACGAAAACGTCCTTTGATGGCAGAAAACCCTAGCACAATGAAAGAATCATCATTGCAGGTGTCTTGAATAGCAAAGCTATACATTAGATGAGACAGGCCAATGAATGATACAGTCGCCACCCCTCAACTTTACATATTGTTTTACAGTATACATTATGAAACAGAGGTCTTGACTCTCTCCCTCAGTATTTGTCTTTCATACTCCCTTTCACACCTCATTCCTTTTCTGCTCTCAATTATTCTTTCACTCTCTGCCCACTTTTCTACTTTCTCTCCACTCTTGCTCTACACTAACTGCTTTTCACTTTCCAGTCTTTCCCTTACACTTTCCTTTCTCTCCCCTTTTATGATCTATTCTTTAGGGCCACTTTTCTTCTGTTCCCTTTTCCCTCTTTCCACTTTTCATTCTCATCACGTTCCCTTTTTGCACCCCAATCTCTCCTTTCCCTAGATTTCTTCACTCTTCTCATTCCTTATTTACCCTGTCTGTCTTTGGATCCCTCTCCATCTCTCCTCCTTCCTCACTCTCTCTTTTCCTCTGTTTTCCTTCTCAGACCGGTTTTCATGATTTTCACATCTGCCTGCTTCCATCCTTCTTCTCCAGTGTTCTTCCCTACTCCTCAATGTGTTTTCCAATTGCAATGCAAGCTAGGTACAATAGTGCAATAATGGTTCATGCAATGAGAGAATGCTTTTTTTAGGTGCTGCCTACACAGTGCAAGATCCTTTCTGCGAGACATATTATTCACTGTTTAGGGGTCTTACAACCCGCCCACACCCACAACATACCAGTAGTTGTTTTTGCTGTCATTCTCATTTGCAATCTTTTGACTGCCTACCTCCGGTAGGCTTCCCTTACTTTCTTATGTTAGCTCTTTGCCAGGGCACGAACCAAGGCCCCTATTTATAGTTTTTTTGCGCCTCATTTGCATAACGTTTTGATGCAAAAACGGCTCAAGCTTATAAAATACAGTTGTATTTTAGAAGTTTGCACCGCTTTTGTGTCAAAAAATGATGCAAATGTGGCGCTAAAAAAGTATAAATATGGGCCCAAGTATTTACATTTTTCCTCATCATTGTTCCTTCTTGTCTTTTTGAATACACTTTTAAAAAAAAAATTCTGGATGTGCAATGTGCTTTCCTATTTTTAACACAGGCATTCGGCTTCCGCTTTATGTTGTTTTCCCCCTATCTGTATGTATTGATGCTCTAGTTACCTAAACTGTTCTACCCTATTCTACTCCATCCCATGTCACTTAACCCTAGCCACTCTACTCTGCTCTACTCCAAATGGTGCCACACTGCTGCACTCTATGCCATTCCATGCTACTCCAGTCCGCTCCATTCCACCGCTCCATTCCACTCTAAGTCACTTCATTCTACACCACTCCACCCCATTTAATGCCACACTGTGGCACATTATGGCACTCTACTCTACACCACTCTACTCTGTGCCACTCTATGCCACTCTACGCCATTCCAGTCAAACCCACTTTAGTCTCTGCCACTCTACTGTAGGTTACTTTATGCCACTCCACTCTTCACCAGTTCAGTCTAAGCCACTGTCCTGTTACAGCATGCTTACTTTTAACAATGCTGACCACCAGTCACTCTGCTGTACTATATGGCTGACCGACATTGGCAAAATCAATAACTCTCACGTAGACAAGGCCTATTGGCTTTGCCAATGCTTCTACCAAAGGAATGTTTGCTCTGGACTCAACTGCATAGCCCAATTCTCACTTGACCTCCTGGCAAACTGTAACATACTATCTTCTTCAGATAGTGCCCACAGCCACTGAAAGCATTTTACCCAGCCCTCTTCCCTGGAGTCACTTGATCTTTAAACTGCAGGCACCAACCAACATAGGCCTCAAAGCTCAGAATCATTGAATTACAATAATGCTACTTGCTGGAAATTGTTCTCTGTACAGGGTCATCCCCAAACGTTTTTCCTTCTTCTTCCTACTTTTTGATGGGTTTTTGCTTATTGGCCTTTGTACTCTGTGCACTTTACCACTGCTAACAGTGCTAAACTATTTGTGCCCACTCCCTTAACTATTGTTTCATTGGCAAATACCTGATTGGCATATTTAATTTACATGTAAGTCCCTTGTAAAATAGTATAACAAATACCTAGGGCCTGTAAATTAAATGCTACCAGCGGGCCTGCAGCTCTTATTGAGCCACCCACTTCAGTTGCACCTTAAAACGTGTCCCAGGCCTGTCATTGCAGCCTGAAGGCAGTGGCCCACTGCCATGTCAACATGGCATTTTAAAACCCTTGCCAAACCTTAACCCCCCTCCCCCCCTTTATTACATATGAGTCACTCCTAAGGTAGGCCCTAAGTTGCCCATAGGGTTAGGTGTTATGTAATTAAAAGGTAGGACATGTACTTGTTAGTGAAAAACTACCAAATTAATATTCTCACCACTGAGAGGCCTACCGCTTGCATAAGGTAACATTTTGTATCCCTTATTAAAATTAATAAATTGTGATTCTGAAACCAGAGGTGGTAGATATGTCATATTTAGTATCTATGAACCTGTAATGATAAGCCCTCTTTAATGGTAAAATCGGATTTATCATCACAAGTTTGAAAATGCCACTTTTAAAAAGTTGTCCTTTTCCTGCCCTTAGCACTCTGTCCCTGTAACCTGCCTTAGGTCACAAGACTGGATGTAACTGAGAGTTGAGACTTTGTGAATTCACCCCAGAAAGTCACACAATAGGGGCATTAGTAGAGCCTGAATGGGCCATTACCTGACGATGGGGCAGTTGAGCTAAGCGCAGCCCCACTTGCAACTTTGCAACTGAATAGGCTGGGATCTGCCACCACACAATATGCTCAACAACCGTGTATTGTCAGTGCACTCATCTAGGGGCCAGGGCAGGGGAGGTAGGAAATTTCTGAAACTTTAGAGTCACTTTCTTGAAACTTCACCCAACTTTTAGGAGCAGGGCACCAGGGTTTAAAACTAGGACTTTCATACTAGGTCTTCAGTTCACTACTAGACCTCTGAAAGGACTCTTAGAGGACCACCTGCTGCTCTGACCCGCTGTGCACTCTGCCTGAATGCTGCTGCACCTGGGAGGACTGCTTTGCTGTCTGGATCCTGTTTGGAACGTTCAGAGGCCAACCTTGCTGTAGAGCCCTGCATCACCACCTGCACCCAGGACTTCAGAAGTGACACCAAGAGCTAGTTCAGCTGGTCTCCTGTTCTGAGCCACAGGGACATAACAGGCTCCCACTGTTTAGACCTGCACCTTGACCCAGCCTGAGTGAATCTTGAACCCCCAAGAGCTCTCCATCCAGTCTTGGACCCTTGATTGTGGGGCTAAAGGTGCCCAGGTGGGCATTTTTCAAAACTGAGGACTTGCTATTCGGAACAATTAAACTGTAAAAATTCAGAACGCTGGTTCTACTAATTGTATTTCCATGCAGTTAGGGTCAAATAATTTTGTAATATTTTCTCTATGTTTCTAAACTAGTTTGAGATTTTTAGTGTGTTGCTGTTTGTGTACTGCACACTTAAAACATTGCCTCTACTTTTAGCCTTACTGTTTTTTGTGCCAAGCTACCCAGGGACAACCACAGTTTAAATCAGTGTTCACTCTGCAAGGGATTGTGGCTGTTGCTTGACCAGGGCTCACACCTGGGTCAACCAACAACCTGATTTCTCATACTACTGCTTTGCAGTGGTCACAGGAGGCCACAAAGTGACAGGTTGGGCAAAATCTCATGTGGTTTTGCCATAGTAGCATTTATCAAAATTTACAAAAATCCCAGGGGAGACCTACCATCGCTAACCGGCTGAGCCTTAGTTCTGTGACCCGCAGTTGGTGTTTTTAATACCACCCTCATTTTGTTTTTCAAATATGAACATACCTGCACCTTTTTTGAGTAAATTGTCTCCCTGTCTAGGTTTTAATATTCTAGAATACAAACAATGTCAAAGCTAATAAACAATGTCAAAGCTAATAGGTATGGCAATGACCACCAGTTTTTTTTTTTTGTCAATGTTTTTATTTTTTGCCAAACTTTATTTAGGGAACATACCTGTCAAGCATGCATCAATCCAAAAAAATAATTGGCTGAAAGCAAATATATTTTTGGTCTCTAAAAGCACACATTATCCGAAAAGAAGACAGGTTGACAGAAGGAATTAAGTTGTCAGGACAACCTAATGAGTGTGACAATACAACAGAACAATTAGAGGGGGTTATGATAGAAGAGGCCAGGTATGGATATTTTGAGTATATGGTTCATAGAAGAGGATGGGAAAGGAGGATATTGGATTGGTGGACTGGTGGCAGAATGAAGTAGTTTGACAGAAGTGGACAGGGAATGAGTAACACTGAATAGGTATTCATAGTACTGTTAGTAGAATGTGGCTGAGTTGGGTCACAGTAGAAGCAAACTGCAGATGAGAAGGAATGAGTTGACATAGCTAGTTGTGATAATATGTTCTTAAAAATGAGAGGGTTTTGAGTTCATAGCCCAAGGGGAGCCAGGGGTTGGACTACAGGTGGGAGCAGGGAATAGGTGCAAACAGTATGTCATAGCTGATGTTGATAGGGAGGTGAAATTAGATGTATGTGGGATGGGAGGTGAAGTGTACAGGAAAGGACATGAGATACATAACGGGAATGGTTGAGAATAGGGACAGGTGGGAGTAGTGGATAAAGGATAGGTGAAGGCAGAGTTGGGTGACACAGGAGAGGGATGTCTTACAGGACGGTACAATGCATTTTAAAAGGGGAGTGGTTTTGGTGCCAAGGAACGATCACAGAATGGTGCCATGAAAGGAGGGAGACAATTTTGGCTGGCAGGAGAGGGACAGACTGAGGCAGAACTGGACTGCGTGATGTGAAATGGGCAGCCATTTATGATGGGATGGCTAAAAGAGAGTGACAAACAGGCAGGAGGGATGGTTGACAGAGGGATGAATGGAGTGTGTGACAAGAAAGTATATGGAATCAGTGAAGTCTTGACAAACTTTGGAAGGTTCTTATGCTTATTTTTAGAAAAAAAAATGTTTTTGTCTGCTATGAACACAATATCCACCTCCCACACTTTTCAAAACAAAGTTGAAGCAGCAGTTCAAAATAAGAGAAGCCTACCATTGTAACATTCAAAGATGGAGAGCTGAGGAGTGAGGCTGAAGAGATCGGGGATTGCTGTATGTTGGAGACCACGAATTACCATGTTGCTATGGGACATGTCCATTGCCTTGTCTTTATCCTAGTACAGGCTAAGTGCCACTCAGCTTGGCATTGTCTGTGATTGACAATTCCTTTCATTATAATAAGTTCTGTATGATTTTTTTCATTTCCCCTCAAGAAGCCGCACTTCAAATTATCTATTACCAGGGTTCAATCACCAGTACCAGCACCAGTACCAGTAGCCAGATTTATGGAGAAGCTCACCTATACAGAGGGCTCAGGAGAAGCAGTGATAGATGCCAACTTATCCCTGGCTAGACACACTGATTTAGTAGCTATGTGATTACTAAGACAGTTGTCAGTCTCAAGTAACCTCTAAATTTGGGCAATGAAGGGCTTTTTAACTGCATGAGTGCCAGGATCGGAAAGGCCTGCGATATTCTCATGAAAAGCTTTAAAATGGGAGGGTAAAATAAAATCTATATGCAGTAGAAGAAAATTAAAAGCAGCAGCCCACCATTTAAATTAGCTAGGGGGAACGTGTACTATTAACTGCTCACAAAACACTTTTGCAAATCACAGTCAATATTTTTGCGACCCGTAAATAATTTGAACACAGATACATTTTCATACATCCAGCACCTCCTCAGGTTTCAGACATCTCTGACACTACGTACTAAAACTACTCATATTGGTTCTGAGCCACACAAAATACTTTTTCTTTCGACTCTCACAGGTTCCGAGGCCGCTCACATCATTTGATGGAACCACATTCAACCTGCTACATATACAACTCACAGTCACAAGAATAATCACCCACCACTGCCACTTACCATTGCCTCAGTTACAAAATCACTGAACTGCAGCGTCTAGGAGGTGACCACTCACAAAAATGCTTTGAGGCTTACTTACATTCAACCACAACATCTTGAGCAGTCTCATACATGCACAGTTACTCAGCCAACACCAATCCTGCACTGATGGTGCTAACCACTACACTTGAAGTTTAACATTTGCTGTCACAAAATTGCCTGATTTGATTTGTAAAGATCAAAATAAAAGAGTAGAGCTGAGAGAGGATTAAGAGGAGTGCAATAATGTTATCAGTGGTCCTCTGCTTTGAGTAATAATTTAACAAACCATTGTATTAAGTTGTAATAGGAGATCATAGAAAACATTTAAGGTAGTAATTGTGGAATTGTCCTGGAATAAGCTAAACATATCCTCAAGTCCTCAAAGGTAAGGCTGAGTAAATGTTCTGTGGTAAAATGAACTGAATTCAAAGCCAAGTCTGCCTTTTCAGATTTACTCTTCTGTATTCTTTGCACATATAAAATATACCCGAACCATAATCCGTGAAGGGTCAAACAAGGATAGTGCTAGGGTGAATGACTTCTTTCATGTCAATCAGAGAGGTTTAAGCACAGCCTTCTCTGAAATTAATTTTGAATTGCTGCTTTCAGACAATCAGAATAGCTTCTTGTGGTTAACCCTTTCTGATTGTATGCTGTGTACTCATTTAGAGTGACAATGGACAGTGCACGCCTCCAATGAACATTTTGTGAGTGGTTTGTCTTCTTTTCAGACAAGGAATCCACTCTTTTTTTTGGGAGACAGCTCATGAAGCAGGTTTTTGTGTGTTTTTGTAGCTTTGATCCGTTCTGCAGACAAAATTAAAAAGGTAGGATTTATAACTTCCACAGTACATCAAACAAGGTTTACCCATTACTACTCAAGATCATCTTTGAGTAATACATCACCATCTTGAAATCATCATACAGTAACACAGCCAGATGCCATCTTGGTGTACATATTCATGATGATGTCATCATCATCATCTAGTACTGCCCCGTACTAAAGTTTTTCTTGGATCATGCTTGAGTAACACAGCATCATTCTGAAGTAATCACAAGATCATTCTGTAGTAATACAGCCCCATACTGAAATACTCCTAGGATCTTCCTGGTTTAATACAGCTTAAACCTGAAATCACATGCTTTCCACCAAAATAATCTGGAACCCATCCTGGAACCATCATGGGATCATACTCTAGTAGTACATGATGTCCACATGTTTTCCACTGAAGTAATCAGGAAACCATCCTGGAGTAGTTTATTTGATGACTCTAGAGTCATCTCATTAAAATATTTTGTCCTGTAAACATACTTCAGGATGCTTGGGATGACTTTCCCAGATAATTACAAGAATAGCCCAGCTGCAGTCATCTGATGATTTCAGAATGACTCCAGGATAATCTTCTTTTTGACTGGGGAGCATGTGCCATTCAATTGTGGTCAACACAGTATAAATATTCTTTTGTTGAAAACACATCCCTAAGCAATGATAAGCTAGGAGTAGAAGGAGGAGAGCAGTGCTTAGTTATGCAGACTTTCCCTATTTTAAAAAGCATACTAGAGCTGTTAGAATCAAGTGAAACTGACCTGTCAAAAAGTGTGTGGTCACTGAGTTGCAGTGTTGTGCTGTACGCAATGCAAGAGGATGCTAAATTAGCATGGTCCTCAGAAATAAAAAAACAGACGACTGCATAACATTAGAAATATGAGTAACTATGTCACCATATTGATGTGGTGTGAGAAATATAGGCTGTCATTCCAACCCTGGCGGTCCGAGACCGCCAGGGTTGGGGACCGCGGGAGCACCGCCAACAGGCTGGCAGTGCTCCTATGGGCATTCTGACCGCGGCGGTACAGCCGCGGTCAGTGACGGAAAACCGGCGGTGTACTGCCGGTTTTCCGCTGCCCTGGGGAATCCTCCATGGCGGTGCAGCTTGCTGCGCCACCATGGGGATTCCGACCCCCATTCCGCCATCCTGTTCCTGGCGGTTTCGGCCACCAGGAACAGGATGGCGGTATGGGGTGTCGTGGGGCCCCCTAACAGGGCCCCAAAAAGATTTTCAGTGTCTGCCATGCAGACACTGAAAATCGCGACGGGTGCAACTGCACCCGTCGCACCCCTTCCACTCCGCCGGCTCCATTCGGAGCCAGCATCCTCGTGGAAGGGTGTTTCCCGCTGGGCTGGCGGGCAGCCTTCTGGCGGTCGCCCGCCAGCCCAGCGGGAAACCCAGAATAACCGCGGCGGTCTTCTGACCGCGCAGCGGTATTTTGGCGGCTCCCGCCGGCCCTGCGGTTACCCCCATAATGTTGAAAGAGAATCAGCGACCCCTAGTCAACCCATTCAATTGCAAATGTACACTTGTTATCGTTGGTTAAAAAAGAAAACATGTTACCCCAAAAATCTATTCTATTCAATGTTATTGTGAAATGATATGACGAATATACGTGGGCACGAGTAAAAATAAATCATAGATCGCAATGTTTAAGTGAGACAGAATGCTAGCATTGTCCCAAACCACTTAAGATTGAACTCAAAGAAAGAAGCGAGCAAAATAGCCTAGATTGAGAGTCACAATCAGCATAAGTCAAGAATGATCAATGGAAAGAGCTCTTCACCATAAAAAGAACGCAGAATGTTAGTATGTGCCAACATGTGTTAGTAAAAAAAATGTTTGGTTTGTAATTCCAAATAGTTGCTTGCTGATTCAACTTTGAATATCTATGTTCTTTCAGTACTATCAATTACCACTTAAATGATGCATTAGACCATTTGAATTGTTCACAAGCCAAAGAAGTCATGTTACAGTCATATCAATAGATCAGCGCCACATTATTGCATGTAATACACAGTGACATTCACAATTAATTTCCTATCTGTATACAGAGCAATACTAAGGTATTTGCTCCAGGTTTCAATTTCTTGCCAACCCAAAGTATGCATTTAGTCTGAAAGGAACACATGTAATACCCTTGCCTCATTTACTACCATATCAACTACCCTTTATGTGATAAGACAAATGGATTCCATTTTTCGCAGGGCAAGGGTTCTATTGCCTCCTTTAGGATGGGTTTTCACCCATTCCTTAGTGTGAAATTTCAACATGAGTTTTAGGTTTCTGTGCCACTGTAAACTGTAATGTTCAGCTAGTGGTAAGTTGAGAATAGCCCATATATGTTCTTCCATCCTCTCTTTTAGAGTTGGAGTAGTACTACATCTATCTATCTGTCTATCTATCTATCTATCTATCTATCTATCTATCTATCTATCTATCTATGTGTGTATATATATATATATATATATATATATATGTATACATATATATATATATATATACACATGTTATCACTTAAAAAACAAAGGTTACAGGGACGTTATAGTTATGTTCTCAATTTCCTCACACAAAACCAGAGAAATTCAGCAGTTATAGTTAGAGGTATTTCAACTAACTATAATTCATGGACTAAAGTAACTATGACTGCTGCCCACACCATGCACAGTTTGTTTTTCAATCAATTTACTTCTAAAATGTCATTAACAGTTTTTATTGATGTTATAAAAGTGGTCATGAGTGCTGTAATATCTGGGGTAATTAGCAGTGCATGGCAAGGCCTTGAGTTATAGTTATAGGGGAGTATAACGTCCATTGTAACCTTTTGTTTTTTGAGTGAATCTCTATGTTTTTTAAAATTCTATTTCCTAACTATTACGTCCCTGTAACCTTTTTTTTTTTCAGTGAATTTCTATGTTTTTTTTTTTTACAAAAAGTAATTTTCATTACTATACGTTAATCCAACCATCACTGCGCACGACCGGAGGCCCTGCATAGCGAGTGTTGGCCGCAGGGTTTGGACTGTGGCCCCTCCCTGCGGCCAAATCTCCTAACAACCCAACCAGTGCTGTGCCCGGCCTTTGGTCATGCACAGCCTTTGTCTGTGTACGGTGGGAGTTGGCCATAGGGCCTGTCTTTCTTGGTGCGAGAATAGTTGTAAGAGGGTGTCTCCAGTTGTGAGAGTGGGTGTGAGAGTGTCTGTTGGGGTGTGAGAGTGGGTGTGAGAGTGTCTATCTTGGTGTGAGAGTAGGTTAAATAGGGTGCCTCTGGGTGTGACAGTGGGTGGGAGAGTGCCTCTGTGAGTGGCTGTGTGAGTATCTGTGTGGATCTGTGAGTGTATCTGTGAGAGTCTCAGTGGGTCTGTGATTGGGTGCATGAATGTCTGAGTGGGTCTCTGGGAGGCTGCATGAGTGCCTAAGTGGGTCTGTGAGTGACTGTGTGAGTCTGGGTGGGTCTATGTGTGTGTGTATGAGTGTCCGAGGGGGTCTGTGAGTGGATGCACGAGTGTCTGCGTGGGTCTGTGAGTGGGTGTGTAAGTCTCTGAGTGGATCTGAGTGGGTGTGTGTTTCTTTCAGTGAGTCTGTGAGTGCATGTGTGAGTCTCTGAGTGGGTCTGTGAGTGGATGCGTGAGTGTCTAAGTAGGTCTGTGAGTGGGTATGTGATTGTCTGAGTGAATCTGTGAGAGTGTGCTTTAGTCTTTAAGTGGGTCTTTGAGTGGGTGAATGAGTGTCTGAGTTAGTATGTGAGTGCATCTGGGAGTGGGTGTGTGAGTGTCTTTGCGAGTGTGTCAGTAGTTGTGTGAGTGAATCTGCCACAAAAGATCCTCACCTGCCCTCTTATCTAACTAGAGTCCACAGGATGCATACAAAAAAGACATGAAAACTTTCCTTTTAATTTTTTCAGAGTAGGCACTGGTCCCTGGCACCACTGCCTGCTCTGAAAAAATGTTGGCACCCCCATTCACAAAGGGAAAGCAGTCTCCTGGAGACCCTTTCCCATTTACAAATAAGTTACCATCAATTTGAAATTGGTGGAAACTGACTGTTTTGCAACCGCATACTCAATCAGACTTAAAATTGTGACTCACTATTAGGAAGGGATGCCTTTGGCATTCCCCTTCCTAATGGCAACTCGCAAACCCATTTTGCGATTTGGTAAATAGATTACTGAATTGCAAAATTGGGTTTGTACATTGAAAAATGCTTTTCTTTAGTCGAACATGGCCCTATTCTGCAAATCGGGCTGTTTGCGACCAAGAAAAAGATATGTATATCTGCCCTATATAAACTAAGTGCTTCTATGTATTGTAAGATGTCCTCACATTCCTCGGCATCAAGAACACACCATCAAATCAATGGGAAATAAACTGGGAGCCCCTTTGGGAAGCTGTCCATTATCCATTATCGTGACAAAAGGGGTAAAGACATGTACATACTACCAAGGTAGACAGTGCAGGGTCAAGCAAGTGCAGCTTCCAGGTGATTTGCACAGAAACATACTCTTAGCTGTTTAAAGAATGAACCGTGTTGAAGGGGGGGCTTCACGCCCCCCTACAGATTGCCGATTTTGGCCCTGGGGACCCCCATCTCCCTGGGCCCACCTGTATTCAATGGGGAGGGGGCTTTGTGGCTCCTTCCCCTGCCTGGTTCTGGCCCGAGGACCCCCATCCCCTAGGGCTTGGACTTAATTAAATGGAGGAGGGGGCCACATGCCTCCCCTCCCCTGGCTGATTTTGGCCCCAGGCACCCTATACACCAGGACACAAACATCTGTCTTGGGTACCCAAAAGGGCACCCAGTGTGCAATGGGACCACAAGGGGAACCTGAAGGCCCCATGATCGCAGCCGGCTCCCTGCCTCCTGCGGGAGATGGCATTCCTTTTACACACATTGAGCTGCTAAACATGCAGCTCCCTGTCTGCAAAAGCAATCGTTTCCTCTGTTTCCCTGCCTGCATCTCTGCAAAACATGTTTTCCCCATTTATTTTTCCACAGGGATTTTGAACACCGTTAACACAAAAACAACTGGACACAATTACACCAAATTTGTCATGAGGAAGGTCCTATTCCAGAAAGAGTGTTTGTTTTATTTTGGTGTAATTCAGTTCAGTAGTTATTGAAAAATTAAGGGGAAAACAAATTAATATATCTAGGGATGCAAAGGATTTGCGGCCCATAAAAATCTTGTGCTGAGATCTGATTGGCTGATAACACTTCAACAAGAGAAGCTTTTGAAGTGTTTTCAGCCATCTTGGGACTCAGCTTTACCCAAGTCCCAAAATAAAAGTAGAAAAAAACAAAAGGGGCCAAAGTATGAACACCCTGACGCCTTATCTCTGGTGGTGGGGTCCCAAAGGGACTCCCCCAGGGCTAAAAAGCTTTTTTTTTATTTTCCAAGGGGAGATGCAGTGAATCCGCTCATCAACGTTAGAAAAAATGAAGCGGGGTCGCCTGGACTTCATAGATTAATGCCCCCCTTGTAGGCCAAGTCCTGGGGCCTTTTTAAAAAAAATAGCGGGTGGCTCTCCTGACCCCCTCCCATTGTCTCGGGGACCACCACCTCCTCAGGGCTTATTTTATTGGATGCAGATGGGTCTGTGGTTCCCCCACTACCTTGGGGACAACCACCTACCCAGAGCTTTAATATAAACTGTGAGGGGGGTCTTCTGGCCCCGTCTCAATGCCCTGGGACCACCACCACCCTGGAGCAATCTCGTGATTAATGCGGGGGCCCCTGTGCCCCCCCCCACTGCTCCAGGGACCACCACAGCCTGTGACAACATATTATTTGCAGCAGGGGCTTGCGGCCCCCTGCTGTCCCAGAGACCAGCACACCCTGTGGCAACAGGTTATTTGGAGCGGGGCATGCACCCCCCACTGCCCTGGCACCACTACCCCAGGGCAAATGTTTACAAAAACAAAGTGGGTCCCTATGGGACCCCTGCACCACAGGGACCACCACTTTCTGGTGCTAAGTTCTTGTTGGAAGGGGGTTGCGCTGTCCCCCTCTTGGAGCCACAGATGGCTCTGGGGACTGCCATCCTCCAGAGCAAGCTCCTGCTATGTCCTGGGGTGCAGCCAAGCCAAGCCACACCAAACACTTTGGGTTTTGGCAGCGGGACCTTTAAAGCAGGTCCTGCTGTCAAAATCCAGTTTCATCTCTGTCTCCTGCAGGTGTGCAGAAAACAGAGATGAAATGCTTCAGCAAGCACTGAGCTGCATCAATGAAATCATATTTTCACTGTTACTTGCCCAGTATCAAGCGAACAGTACAGACAAACTAAATGCAATCCAAAAATCATCCCTCACTAGAGAGAAAGAGACATTTTTGTTCTATTTTCTTCGGTATTTTTGGTGGTGTTATGGAGTTAGGGACGGGGAATGGAAAGTGAGGGGTGTGATTTCCCACATCTCCTCACACTTTGGGCTTATTTGCAAGTGCTGTGCTTTGTTTGAAAGGCAGGTGCCCGCCCTTTAAATGCAGTCCTGGAAGGTGCTGCTTTGTTTGAGAAAGGTGGAAGCAGGAGTCCGCCTCTCCATTTTGATCTTAACCAATACTGGCTTTCTTTTGAAAACTTGGGAATAAGCCCAAAAAACTGTGGGTTTGCACTACTATGTGGTTATTGAGACTATACATGCTGTTAAATGAGGTACTTGTATGGTGAAGTAAAGGGGGATGATCCAAGAAGTTAAAAGGGGGTCCCAAGCTAGAACTGAGCCAAGAAGTGGTCTGGCTCTCAAAATCCATGTACGAGTTGCACTTTGAAAATATTGTGTACATAAATTGTGCAACAAATATCATGCTAGAAGATGATCAGGTGTCTTGAAAATCAAACAAACTGTGTTCCTTAATTGTGTGAAAGCATTTCATATTAGAACATCTGATGATGTAATTGCATTGAAAAGTATTTAGTGCCCGATCTACAAGGCCCTAGCTCCACTGAGGTGCCACTTTTTGTGATGCTCCGGTGGTGCTGCGCAGTGCACCACATTTACAAGCGGGTGCTAAGCCACTTTTTGAGGCTTAATGCCACCTGGTAAATGTGGGCCGCTCTGAAGCAGTTGGACCGGCGTGCAACAAGGGTTGCCGTGGGTGTCTCACTACAATACACATTGCTTTTGACGCTGCTACAGACTTACTAGAGGGCATAAATCTGTGCCAGCCCCAAAAACTAACGCCACCCCAGGGGTGGCATTAGCATGTCACAATGAGGAGTAATACTTTTATTCCTCCTTGTTGTTTGCTTTTTTTATGTAGGAAGAGCAAAAGGCCATGAATGGTTGTGTATGTGCAGGAAGGGACATCTTCCTGCACATAAACAATCACTCACCTCAATGCAGATATATATATATATATTTATATATATATATACATATATATATATATATACATATTTATTTTATATTTATATTACCTACACTATGGTGCAAGGATGCCTGCATTGGTGTAGGCTGCTTAATTTACTGCTGGCACAGTGGGAAATGCAGGGGTGCACCAAGTTCTTGTAAATAAGGTGCATCCCAGCATTTCAAAACGAGTGCGGTGCTGCTATTTTTGGACAGCACTGCGCTGTATCAGTTTCTTGTAGACCTGGTCCTTAGTATTTATTGCAAGCAACTTAATCTGTGAAGCATTCTTTCCTCTTCCCTGTTAACAATGCTGGCAGCGACCTAAAAGGCAACTAGTTTTCATAGATACTATGGCACTACATTCTTATTCTACACAGTTTAACATCATAGTTAATTAAATCAATCACAGGCTTTTTGGTACAGTGCACATCCTGAACTCTGGTATTTGAAGGTGGTCTCTCTCTCTCTCTCTCTCTCTCTCTCATATATGAGATAATGAACAAAAAGGAGACTTGAAAGGAGGAAAAAAGTAAAGTATTTGCCTATGCTCATTCAATTTGGTTAAGCTGGAAAGCCAGGATTGATCCCGGATTCCTGATTTCACTGAGCCATTCAGCCACGAGATGGGAATCTCTTTTTCCCATCAAAAGTAATGTCCATTCTTTAATTCTTGCCATAAGTGATTAGACCAAAGATAACAGAAAGAAACTGATTTTTGGTGCAGTTTTGTTTAGCACCAAGGACATAAAGGCACTTCAGTACACACAACCTACATTACACCCTTTTTGTCATCACAGATTCACACGATGTTGAGACAAGGCTTGGATTTGAACTCGGTCCCCAGGGCAGAGCTTCTATTGGTATAGCAGGTACAGTGTCACTAGGGCACATGGGTCTGAGTGTCCCACTGAACCCTGATTATTTGAGTATTTTGCAATTAAAATAGCAGCTATGGGGGCAGGGGGACTTCCTTCCTTGCACTAGGACTCATAACACCTTGGCTATGCCACGGCTGGCTCCGCATGTGCTAGGGTTGGCAATTCTAACCATTAGACAACATCTCCTTCTGCTCGTTTTGGACTCAGGGTTCCAAGAGGACTTTGCATTGAACTATCAGTGACTTGCCCACCACTAAGGAATAGGAGTGTATGAGCTCACCTCTCAACACCAATGGGCGGGTTCTGTTGATTTTTTAAGTTTTATAAATGTAAAAGTCAGTTGAATGTGGACTTCTTTTCGAAATAGATGATTTGGGGATTTTATGTCTCAAAGCCTGATCTTGTTAATCTGTCTATTTGTTTGAAGTGTCAGAGTTTGCTTCTCTACCACAATGGTTGAATGACTGATACTTTACTGTCTCTTATCAGGAATACCTATTGTGATGCCACAAAAACAACCTTTGATGGCAGGAACCCCTTGCACAATGAAAGAATCGTTATTGCAGGCGTCTTGAATAGCAAAACTATACATTAGATGAGACAGGTCAAGGAATGATACAGTCGCCATCCCAACATTTTACATTTTATTTTACTGTATTCATTTTGAAAGACTCTCTGGCTCTCCCTCACTATCTGCCTTTCATACTCCCTTTCTCACCTCATTCTTTTGCTGCTCTCAGTTATTCTTTCATGCTGTGTCTGCTTTTCTTCTTTCTCTCCACTCTTGCTCTCCACTAACTGCATTTCACTTTCCAGTCTTTCCCTTCCACTTTCCTTTCTCTCCCCTTTTATGTTCTATTCTTTATGTCCACTTTTCTTCCCTTCCCTTCCCTTTTCCCTCTTTCCCTCTTTCCCTTTGTTCTCATCACGTTCCCTTCTTGCACCCCAATCTCTGCTTTCCATAAATCTCTTCACTCTTCTCATTCCTTGTTTACCCTCTCTGTCTTTGGAACCCTCCCCATCACTCCTCCTTCCTAACTTTCTCTTTTTCTCTGTTTTCCGTCTCAGACTTGTTTTTTATGAATTTCACCTTTGCTTGCCTCCATCCTTCTTCTCCAGTGTTCTCCCCTACTCCTCCACCTGAGTAACTGTTTTTAAATTGTAATGCAGGCTGGGTACTATAGTGCAATAATAGTTCATGCAATGTGAGAATGCTTTTTTTTTAGGTGCTTTGCTGCAAGACTTAGGCCCATATTTATACTTTTTTAGCGACGCATTTGCGCCGTTTTTTGACGCAAAAACAGTGCAAACTTACAAAATACAATTGTATTTTGCAAGTTTGCGCTGTTTTTGCATCAAAACATTACGCAAATGCGGCGCTAAGAAAGTATAAATATGGGCCTTATTGTTTACTATTCAGGGGTCTTACAACAGACCCACAACATACCAGTAGTTGTTTGTGCTGCCATTCTTATTTGCAATCTTTTGATTGCCTAGCTCCTGTAGTCTTCGCTTCCTTTCTTGTGTGAACTCCTTCGCAGGGCACAGACCAAATATATGCTGTTTTCCTCATCATTGTTCCACCTTGTCTTTTTGAATACTCTATTGTTGTTTCCTGGATGTGCAATGTGCTTTCCTACTTTTCACACAGGCATTTAGCTTCCTCTTTATGGTGTTTTCACCCTATCTGTCTCTATTGATGCTTTAGTTACTTATACTGTTCTACCCGGCTCTACTCCACCCCATGCCACTCCACCCTAGCCACTCTACTCCACTCCACTCCAAACAGTGCCACACTGCTGCACTCTGTGCCATTCCATGCCACTCCACTCTGCTCCATGCCACTCTAAGTCACTTCACTCTACACCACTCTACCCATTTAATGCCACACTGAGGCACTTTATGCCACTCTACTGTACACCACTCCAATTTTTGCGACTCTATGCCACTCCAGTCAGTATCACTCTAGTCTATTCCACTCTAATGTATGCTACTTTCCGCCACTCCAGTCTTTACATTTCAGTCACTGTCCTATATGCTGTAGGAGGCTGGACTGGCTTGTAGTGAGTACCTAGGGGTACTTGCACCTTGCACCAGGCCCAGTTATCCCTTATTAGTGTATAGGGTGTCTAGCAGCTTAGGCTGATAGATAATGGTAGCTTAGCAGAGCAGCTTAGGCTGAACTAGGAGACGTGTGAAGCTACTACAGTACCACTTAGTGTCATATGCACAATATCATAAGAAAACACAATACACAGTTATACTAAAAATAAAGGTACTTTATTTTTATGACAATATGCCAAAGTATCTCAGAGTGTACCCTCAGTGAGAGGATAGGAAATATACACAAGATATATATACACAATAGCAAAAATATGCAGTATAGTCTTAGAAAACAGTGCAAACAATGTATAGTTACAATAGGATGCAATGGGGACACATAGGGATAGGGGCAACACAAACCATATACTCCAGAAGTGGAATGCGAACCACGAATGGACCCCAAACCTATGTGACCTTGTAGAGGGTCGCTGGGACTATTAGAAAATAGTGAGAGTTAGAAAAATAACCCTCCCCAAGACCCTGAAAAGTGAGTGCAATGTGCACTAAAGTTCCCCAAAGGACAAAGAAGTCGTGATAGGGGAATAAGGCAGGAAAGACACAAACCAACAATGCAACAATGCTGGATTTCCAATCTGGGGTACCTGTGGAACAAGGGGACCAAGTCCAAAAGTCACAAGCAAGTCGGAGATGGGCAGATGCCCAGGAAATGCCAGCTGCAGGTGCAAAGAAGCTTCTACTGGACAGAAGAAGCTGCGGTTTCTGCAGGAATTCAAAGGGCTAGAGACTTCCCCTTTGGAGGATAAATCCCACTCGCCTTGTAGAGTTGTGCAGAAGTGTTTTCCCGCCGAAAGAACGTCAACAAGCCTTGCTAGCTGCAAATCGTGTGGTTAGTGTTTTTGGATGCTGCTGTGGCCCAGGAGGGACCAGGAGATCGCAAATTGGACCAGGAGGTAGAGGAGACGTCGAGCAAGAAAAGGAGCCCTCTTAGCAGCAGGTAGCACCTGGACAAGTGCCAGAAACAGGCACTACAATGATGCGTGAAATGGTGTTTACCCGAAGTTACACAAAGGAGTCCCACATCGCCGGAGACCAACTTAGAAAGTCGTGCAATGCAGGTTAGAGTGCCGTGGACCCAGGCTTGGCTGTGCACAAAGGATTTCCGCCGGAAGTGCACAGGGGCCGGAGTAGCTGCAAAAGTCACAGTTCCCAGCAATGCAGTCTAGCGAGGTGAGGCAAGGACTTACCTCCACCAAACTTGGACTGAAGAGTCACTGGACTGTGGGAGTCACTTGGACAGAGTTGCTGGATTCAAGGGACCTCGCTCGTCGTGCTGAGAGGAGACCCAAGGGACCGGTAATGCAGCTTTTTGGTGCCTGCGGTTGCAGGGGGACGATTCCGTTGACCCACAGGAGATTTCTTCGGAGCTTCTAGTGCAGAGATGAGGCAGACTACCCCCACAGCATGCACCACCAGGAAAACAGTCGAGAAGGCGGCAGGATCAGCGTTACAGAGTTGCAGTAGTCGTCTTTGCTACTGTGTTGCAGGTTTGTAGGTTTGCAGGCTTCCAGCGCGGTCAGCAGTCGATTCCTTGGCAGAAGGTGAAGAGAGAGATGCAGAGGAACTCGGATGAGCTCTTGCATTCGTTATCTAAGGAATCCCAAGAGACAGAGACCCTAAATAGCCAGAAAAGAGGGTTTGGCTACCTAGGAGAGAGGATAGGCTAGCAACACCTGAAGGAGCCTATCACAAGGAGTCTCTGACGTCACCTGGTGGCACTGGCCACTCAGAGCAGTCCAGTGTGCCAGCAGCACCTCTGTTTCCAAGATGGCAGAGGTCTGCAGCACACTGGAGGAGCTCTGGGCACCTCCCAGGGGAGGTACAGGTCAGGGGAGTGGTCACTCCCCTTTCCTTTGTCCAGTTTCGCGCCAGAGCAGGGCTAAGGGGTCCCTGAACCGGTGTAGACTGGCTTATGCAGAATTGGGCACATCTGTGCCCAAGAAAGCAATTCCAGAGGATGGGGGAGGCTACTCCTCCCCTGCCTTCACACCATTTTCCAAAGGGAGAGGGTGTAACACCCTCTCTCAGAGGAAGTCCTTTGTTCTGCCATCCTGGGCCAGGCCTGGCTGGACCCTAGGAGGGCAGATGCCTGTCTGAGGGGTTGGCAGCAGCAGCAGCTACAGTGAAACCCCGGGAAAGGCAGTTTGGCAGTACCAGGGTCTGTGCTACAGACCACTGGGATCATGGGATTGTGCCAACTATGCCAGGATGGTATAGAGGGGGCAATTCCATGATCATAGACATATTACATGGCCATATTCGGAGTTACCATTGTGAAGCTACATATAGGTAGTGACCTATATGTAGTGCACGCGTGTAATGGTGTCCCCGCACTCACAAAGTCCGGGGAATTGGCCCTGAACAATGTGGGGGCACCTTGGCTAGTGCCAGGGTGCCCTCACACTAAGTAACTTAGCACCCAACCTTTACCAGGTAAAGGTTAGACATATAGGTGACTTATAAGTTACTTAAGTGCAGTGTAAAATGGCTGTGAAATAACGTGGACGTTATTTCACTCAGGCTGCAGTGGCAGGCCTGTGTAAGATTTGTCAGAGCTCCCTATGGGTGGCAAAAGAAATGCTGCAGCCCATAGGGATCTCCTGGAATCCCAATACCCTGGGTACCTCAGTACCATATACTAGGGAATTATAAGGGTGTTCCAGTAAGCCAATGTAAATTGGTAAAATTGGTCACTAGCCTGTCAGTGACAATTTAAAAGAAATGAGAGAGCATAACCACTGAGGTTCCGATTAGCAGAGCCTCAGTGAGACAGTTAGTCACTACACAGGTAACACATTCAGTCACACTTATGAGCACTGGGGCCCTGGTGAACAGGGTCCCAGTGACACATACAACTAAAAAAACATATATACAGTGAAAAATGGGGGTAACATGCCAGGCAAGATGGTACTTTCCTACATATGCCGCATGCTTACTTTTAACTATGCTGACCAGCAGTCACTCTGCTGTACAACATGGCTGAACAACATTGGCAAAACCAATAACTCTCACATAGGCAAGACCTGTTTGCTTTACTAATGCTTCTAAATTATTGTGCTGTAATACTATAAACGCTGCCCCCCCCCCAAAAAAAAAAGAACTGTTTGTTCTGGCCTCAACTACCTGGCCCAATTCTCACTTGGACTCCTGACATACCGTAGCATACTGTCCCCTCCAGACAGTGTCTACAGCGACTAAAAGCATTTACCCAGCCCTCTTCCTTGGGATCACTTGATCTTTAAACTGGAGGCACCAACAGGCGTAGGCCACAAAGCTCAGAATCATTGACTTACAATGATGCTACCTGTTGGAAATGGCCCTCTCTACAGGGTCACCCCCAAACATTTTGCCTTCCTCCTCATACTTTTGGCTGGATTTTTGCTTGCTGGCCTTTGGACTCTGTGCACTTTACCCCTGCTAACTAGTGCTAAACTGTTTGTGCTCACTCCCTTAAACATTGTTTGATTGGCAGATATCTGATTGTCATATTTAATTTACATGTAATTCCCTTGTAGATTTGTATAACATATACCTAGAGACTATACATTAAATGCTACCAACGGGCCTGCAGCCCTTATTGAGCCACCCACTTCATTTGCACTTTAAACCTTGTCCCAGGCCTGCCATTGAAGCCTGAAGGAAGTGGCCCACTACTGTTGCAACTTGGCATTTTAAACCCCTTGCTAGCCATAACCCCCCCTTTTGTTATCACTCCTAAGGTAGGCCCTAAGTGCCCATGGGGCAGGGTGTTATGTAGTTAAAAATTAAGCCGTGTACTTGTTAGTTTTACATGTCCTCGTAGTGAAAAAGTACTGAATACATTTTCTCACTACTGAGAGTCCTACCCCTCCCATAAGGTAACATTTGGGATCCCTTATTAAAATTAATAAATTGTACTACCTAAACCAGAGGTGGTAGATATGTCATGTTTGGTACCTATGAACTTGTAATGATAAACCATATTTATTGGTAAACTTGGATATATCATTACAAGTTTGAAAATGCCACCTTTAAAAAGATGGCATTTTCCTGCCCTTAGCCCTCTGGGACTGTTGACTGGGTGTAACTGACAGTTTGGACTTTGTGAACTCACCCCAGACAGTCACACAATAGGGGTATTAGCAGAGCCCCATTGGGCCATTATCTGACTTGATGGGGGAGGGGGGCTGAGCTAAGCAAAGCCCCACTTGCAACTGAATTGGCTGGGCTCTGACACCACACAATATGCTTAACAACCCTGTATTGTCAGTGCAGCCAGCTAGGGACCAGGGCAGGGGAGGCAAGAAATTCTTGGAACTTCAGAGAACCTTTCTGGAAACTTCACCCAACTTCTAGGAGCAGGGCACCAGGGTATCAGAATAGGGCTTTCATACCTGCTCTTCAGTTCACTAATAGACCTACAGAAGGACTGTCTTAGGACTGCCTGCTGCTGTGGTCTGCTGTGCACTCTGTCTGACTGCCGCTGTACCTGGAAGGACTTCTTTGCTGTCTGGAGCCTGCTTGGAACTTTCAGAGGCCAACCCTGCTGTAGAGCCCCGCATCACCACCTGCACCCAGAACTTCAGAAGTGACACCAAGGGCTAGTTCAGCTGGTCTCCTGTTCTGAGCCACTGGGACATAACAGGCTTCCACCATTTTAGACCTGCACCTGGGGCCAGCCTGAATGATCCTTGAATCCTCAAGAGCTCTCAATCCAGTCCTGGACCCTTGGTTGTGGTGGTAAAGGTGCCCAGGTGGCCATTTT
The DNA here is from genome assembly GCF_031143425.1 of Pleurodeles waltl. NCBI lineage: Eukaryota > Metazoa > Chordata > Amphibia > Caudata > Salamandridae > Pleurodeles > Pleurodeles waltl. The sequence goes on from NC_090439.1 coordinate 334,896,922, forward strand.
GCAAAACTGAGGCCTTGCTATTTGGAACATTAAACTTTAAAAATTCAGATCTCTGGTTCTACTAATTGGATTTTCATGGTGTTAGTGTCAAATAATGTCTTAACATTTTCTCTCTGTTTCCAAATTAGTTTGAGAATTGTGTTGCTGTTTGTGTACTGCATAAATACTTAAAACATTGCCTCTACTTTTAGCCTGGCTACTTTTTGTGCCAAGTTTCCCAAAGTAAGCACAAGATAAATTAGTTACTTTTTGTGGTTCAACCTGCATGGGATTTTGGCTGTTGCTTGCCCAGGGCTCACACCCAGGTCAACCAACAGCCCAATTTCTCACACTACTACATTGCAATGGCCACAGCTAGGCACACATTGACAGGCTGGTCAGGATCTCATGTGGTCTTGCCACACTAGCATTTCTCAAAATTTAGAAAAATCCTGGGGGAGACATGCCATCACTGACCATCTGAGCCTTAACTCTCTGACCAGCTGATGGTGTTTTTATTACCACCCTCATTTTGGTCTTTAAATATTACTGTACCTGTACCTGTACCTGTACCTTTTATGAGTAAATTGTCTTCCTGTCTAGGTTTTAATGTTCTAGAATAAAAAACAAACAATGAAAAAGCCTATAGGTCTGCTTCTATTTTTTGCAAAACCTTATTTAGGGAACCTTCCTGTCTGGCACGCATCAATCTAAAAGAATAATTGTCTGAAAGCAAATATATTTTTGGGTCTTTAAAAGCACACATTATCAGAAAAGAAGGCAGGCTGACAGACGAAAGATAGTTGTCAGGACAGCCTAATGAATGTGACAATTAACATAACAATTAGAGGGGATTATGATAGAAGAGGCCCGGATGGATATTTTGAGTATATGGTTTATGGAAGAGGATGAGAATGGAGGATATTGGATTGATGGACTGGCAGCTGAATGTGGTATTTTGACAGAAGTGGACAGGGAATGAGTGACACTGAATAGATGTTTGGAGTACTGTTAATAGAATGTAGAGTTGGGTCACAGTAGAAGTCAACTGAAGATGAGAAGGAATGAGTTGACATAGCTAGTCATGAGAATATGTTTTAAAAAATGCGGGGGGTTTTGAGTTCATAACGTAAGGGGGATCCAGGGAATGGATTACAAATGGAAGCAGGGAATAGGTTCAAAGAGTATGTCATAGCTGATTCATGCACACATATACCTCACTCACACCCATTCATTCACACACGCACTCACATACCCATTCACAACACTCACTAACGCATACACATACATTCATGCACGCCTACATGTACCAAACAAAAATAAATAAACAAAATGTACCTCAGCAGCTCAGACTGGGAAGCCTTGGAGGTCCCAGAATGGTTCGGACTGCTGCCTTCCCTCATTGGCTGACCTAAGGTCAGCCAATTAGAAAAGGCAGGAGTTCCAAGCCTCAGCGGTCCCAGGAGGGTTGGGACTGCTGCCTTCCCTCATTGCAGTAATCCAAATCTTGTCACAGAGTGGGATGGGGTCAGTGAGACTGCTGACCCTACCCCACCCTGTGACGAGGTGTCACTGAGTGACACTCGACCCTGAGCACTTTAGGGAGTAAAAAAAAGCGGCCAGATCAGAAGCAATTGGTGACGTTCCCCTCATCATGAGGCACCTTTGCCAGGTTGAAAAGGTCACGTCCACAGGTCTGTGACTTCTTCAGCCTGGCAAACTTCTGCTCAGGCAGCCAGGAGTCTGCACATTTAGCGTATGTCTAGTTCCTGGCTGCCTGACATTTGTTAAGCCTGATAGATGCTCTACATGTCAGGAAAAAGGTGGGGGGCATGGCCCCTAGGCCTATACAGACAGGCCGCTGCTGCTGGTCATAATTCCACATCTTCTCCCCTAAGAAGGACATATAATCAAGTAATTCACTGGTTAAAAAAACAGGAATATAGCTAATAATTCAAAAGTGCTTTGTCGCTATTTGAAAACTCAGAAAATATGTCCTCATTTTTGTTTTTTAGAGCACCAACCATATTTTCAATGAGAATAAGAATGTCTAATTTCTTACAATTTCTATAGGAAATGCTTTAGGTATTACAGTTTTGAATACAGCAAGACGACATCAGGCGTGCCATCCTTTTGTAATAAATATAGATTATTAGCAATCTAGTTGTTCATTAGAATACTGTGGGGGAGGCAAATGTCAGGGGCACTGACTAGCATAATTGAGGGCAGGGAGGAGGGTGCAGAGGGGACAAGTTGATGATGCTAGGCAGGCGGGTGGGACAGTGTCAGCACAACAGACCATGATGGCAAAGGAAGGGGGGCAGACGCAACAAACCAATCATGCAGGACACACA